>NC_043989.1:19692666-19875166 GCF_902150065.1 Myripristis murdjan
TTGCATAGATATCGTGATATAAAACTAGATATTGTCTAGGATTTTGGATATCATAATATGATACATGATATGCCATATGGGTTGTCCTACTGGTTTTAAAGGCTGCATTACCATAAAGGGAGGCAAATTTCAGAGCTTAGACTCTTCCAGCTGTTGCATCATCTGTCTCTACCTGCTCGCTCATATCCACATTACTAATGACTGTGCGAATAACTGTATTACATAAATGTCCTTGTGAAGAATATTTTGGGAAAGCACAAACAGCCATTCCTACAATATTGTCATAATATTGACATTGACGTTGAGATGCATCATCTGTCTCTACCTGCTCGCTCATATCCACATTACTGATGACTGTGCGAATAACTGTATATCATAAATGTCCTTGTGAAGAAGATTTTGGGAAAGCACAAACAGCCATTCCTACAATATTGTCATAATGTTGACATTGAGATATTCCGTAAGAAATATTGTAACTGATTTTGTCCATATCGCCCAGGCCTAGTTGGAAGCATGTGATATACATATTAGATTGAGCCTCCCGGGCTCACCTCACTATTATTACTATTAGTCACTTTATAACAGGTGATAAACAAGTTTGTATGTTACAGGCTCATATTCCCTTTGCTGTGGTGGGAAGTGTAGAGGAAGTTAAAGTGGGGAATAAGTTCATGAGAGCGAGGCTGTATCCCTGGGGATCAGTACAAGGTAAGTCCAACTGTGTTGAATTGATTTGGCAATTACAGCCATGATAAAAGTCCCTTAAAATAGCACAGATGTCACAGTAAACACCCTGTGTAATTATGCATGTTTTAACAGAAATGCTAATGCTAATGTCATCATACTTTACATTTGTAAACACAGCAAGCAGAGTGTTTTCATCAGAGTTTGTAGTGAGTGCATCTTGCTAAATTGCAAGCCTCTTTTATTGCAGTGGAGAATGAAAATCATTGTGATTTTCTAAAGCTGAGGGAGATGCTGCTCAGAGTCAACATGGAGGATCTCAGAGAGCAAACTCACACCAGACATTATGAGCTCTACCGGCGATGCAAGCTGGAGGAGATGGGGTTCAGGGACACAGACCCAGACTCCCAGCCCTTCAGGTGAGTGAGACAGGGATCGCTGTGATGTGAAGCACTTTTAGCTCACTTCATAGCAGTCACCGGTCTTGTGTGATGTCAAAAACCACAATAAGTAATGACATTATTGATGGCATCTGAAAATCCATGTTTTTGTGGCATGTAAGTGAATCATTCTTTTTGAGCGGAGGCTTTAAACTGACATTGTTTTGTACTCTGGCCTTCAGCCTGCAGGAGATGTATGAAGCCAAGAGGAGGGAGTTCCTTGGGGAGTTGCAACGCAAAGAGGAAGAAATGAGACAAATGTTTGTCAACAAAGTGAAAGAGACTGAAGCAGAGTTGAAAGACAAAGAAAGAGAGGTAAGTGGGGATAGACAATAGATAGAAAAGACACCATATTTTATAAGTATTACATTGTCCCCTGCCCTTTCACCCTTGTCCAGCTCCATGAGAGGTTCGAGCAGCTCAAGCGGAGACACATGGAAGAGAAGAGAAGTCTGGAGGAGAAGAGACGAGATCTGGAGGAGGAGATGAACGCATTTAATAGAAGAAAGGTGGCTGCGGAGACGCTGATGGGCCAGGCCCTGCAGGGCTGCTCACAACAGCCCTTCAAGAAGGACAAGGACAAGAAAAAGTAAGTCTGCTTTTCTTAGGTCTTATTTGCCTTTGTGTCTGTTGTCCCCCAGGGCTTCAGAGTTCAGTGTTTATATACTAAATAGTTCTTAGACTGAATTTTCTAAAGATAATCAAAGATTATTAGTTAAATGACATACATTAAACCCCCTCCACAAGCCACAGACATTCATTCTGCTGGCCAGTCTCTGCAGATTTGATTGGACGGAGGGAGGAGGAGTTGGATGTGACTAATGAGATTGTGTTACCTTGCCAGGAGCCATGTTGGCTCAGAAACTGATACATGGACAGATTGAGGCTGACATTGTGTGCCCAGACACAGTAGGAGGGGTCACAGCTTGCATGACACAGCCTGATGCTTATGTCTCTGCGCACTGACCTGCCAGACTGCATCTCAGGCAGGGGCACTTCTGTTTACATACAACTGGTATTACCGCTGCTCACACACTATGTCACACAGATGATACTCAGACATCTCACTTGTAACTAACAATTTTTGCTGGTTGAATTATATATGCACAAAATTCACATACGCAGTTTGGAGCTTAAAATTAGCCTTAAAGATCCACAAAGACAAAGCTGGCTTAATGATGAAATCTAAGGAAATAAAAAGCCTGGATCCAACACCATTCACCATCATTGACTTCACCATTAATTCCAGTCTGTATTAGCTATAGTGCCCTCTACAGCATATGAGAGAATATCAAGAGAGCCAAAGGTGTTAGGTGAGTTTAATGGCCATGCATTGATCTATACTTGAGGCTGGTTTTACAAGGTGCAACTTTAGCTTTGTGCAATTAATTTGTGTCGCAGCTCTGTTGTGGAAACATCCAATGAAAAGCAATTACTGCATTTGCATCATAATTTGAAAAGATCAGATTGAATCTGGTGACATAACAACAGCCAGTTTCTTTTGCAACCTGCAACTAATTGCACAAAAGTTGCATTGTGTAAAAACAGCCGTAAGGACATAACACTGGCACTCCCCAGATACAGATTTTTACTGTGGCGTTTGGCATAATTTGTGTTACAAGCGTCAGTCTGTTTTGAGAATAATGGCCTTTTCTGAAAGATGCTAATTTTAGGTAAGACTAAGATGGATGGAAAGCCGGTTGATGCTTAAAATAAAAGCTGTGACTAGTGTTGGATTCCCATCTCATTCACCTTTATTTGTTTTTTTTATTTGTGCCATTCTTTCTACATTACAGCCTCTTTTTGCCATATTTTGTCTTACATTCTTTTTCCCTTTCAGTTGATTTATGGAACAAACATCCAGGGAAACCAAGAATTTGTCTACCATCAGCATGGGAAAAAGTGACTGTTATATCTGACATTACTTACTGACATTGTGTGTGTGGACTCATTGACACAGTGACAGTGCATGTATGTGAGGCAGAGCGATGTGTCGGTCATAAGCCACTGTGTACTTATGGATCAAAAAGGTAGCTGTGCTCAGTGTATATAATTTGTCCCTGATGCTGACGCTGCAAGACATGTGATAACAAATCCATAGACTGTTATCACAACATAGCTTGTGTTGTTTTATGTACTTGTCATGAATGTGTGTTCATCTGCTGCTGGAATTGTAAGTTGTGGTTTCCTCATGAAACACTCTTAGTCTTAATCAACAGAAGAATGTAGCTAGGGCCTCAAATACAGACTGTGAACTGACAGTTGTGGGTTAGCATATACACTATATGGACAAAAGTACTGGGACACAACTCTTAATCACTGAATTCAGCTGTTTTATGTAATCCTATTACCACAGGTGTATAAAATCAAGCAGCTAGCCATGCAGTCTGCCTTTACAAACATTTGTGAAAGAATGGGTCAAGCTCACTGAATTTGAGCATGGTACTGTAAAAATAATGTAATAGGATGCCACTGTTGCAACAAGTCAGTTTGTGAAATTTATTCCCTCCTAGATATTCCACAGTCGACTGTAAGTGATATTATTGCACAGCATCTCAGCCACCAAGTGGCAGACCATGTAAAGTTGCAGAGCGTGGTCGCCGAGCGCTGAGACACGTAGTACCTAAAAGTGGCCAACGCTCTGCTGACTCAATAACTGCAGAGCTCCAAACCTCCTGTGGCGCATGCAAACCTTACATCACTAAGCACAATGCCAAGTGTCGGCTGGAGTGGTGTAAAGCACGGCGCCACTGGACTCTGGAGCAGTGGAGTGATGAATCACGCCCGCTTCTCTATCTGGCCATCTGATAGACGAGTCTGGGTTTGGTGAATGCCAGGAGAACGTTCCCTGTCTGACTGCAATGTGCCGACTGTAAAGTGTTGTGGAGGGATAATACTATGGGCTTGTTTTTATGGGGGTTGGCCTCGGCCCCTTACTTCCAGTGAAGGGAAATCTTAATGCTTCAGCTCACCAAGACATTTTGGACAATTCTCTGCTCCTATCTTTGTGGGAACAGTTTAGGGAAGGCCCTTTTCTGTTCCAGCATTACTGAGCCCCAGGGCACAAAGCAGCTCCATAAAGACATGGTTGGGTGAGTTTGGTGTGGAAGAACTTGACTGGCCCGTACAGAGGCCTGACCCCAACCCCATCCAGCACCTTTGGGACGAACTAGAATGGAGGTTGCTAGCCAAGCCCTCTGATCCAGCATCAGCGTCTGACCTCACAAATGCTCTTCTGGATGAACGGGCAAAAATTCCCACAGACACACTCCAAAATCCTGTAGAAAGCCTTCCCAGAAGAGTGGAAGCTGTTATAGCTGCAAAGGCAGACCAATTCCATATTTATGCCTATGGATTTAGAATGGGATGTCATAAAAGCTCCTGTAGGTGTGATGTGGATGTGGCCCAATACTTTTGTCCATATAGTGTATATGTACAGGAATTATGCATTTGCGTATATGTGTGTGCTTATACATGCATAATTATGTCGATTTTTCTAATTCACAAGCTGAATTGCTCAAATGCTGTCTTTTTATAACAGAATGTCTATTGTACATAGAAATATTCGTAGTTAATCTGTTTTTATAACTTTCAGGTATTTTAGCAATAAGAGACTTACCATTGTCTATGCAAAATTGTAAAGAAATGAACTAAAGACTGTTTTGTAGACAGCTGACTTACAGTGAGCCTGGAAAGCAGAGCATTTTTTGCTTTTGCCTTTAAATTAAAATAAACACTTACAATGCAAAAGAGAATAGAGACCTTGTTCATTTTTTTGTTTTGTTTTGTAGGTACCTGAATCCATTTTTATCTGTTTTGTATGAAAAACCACCACACCTGTCACCTGTATGATTTGAAGCATATCATACAAGGTCTGTTGTCATCATGACATGCTGGAACATGGTTTTCTGATGTTTGAGCCTCATAATCATCACTACCACATTTTTGTAAACATTATCCATTAGACTAAAGTTTTATTTTGTTTTATTGTAGTAAATCTCAAACTTGTTTGTCTTTCCCTCTGCAAGGTAGTAGCAGATGAAGTTTGTGCACTCAGTTTCTCTGTCTGACTTTATTATGATATTGGCTATGGTTCTGATTAATAACATGACTTTTCTTTCTTTTTATAGCTTCTTTAGCCTTCCATCTGCCTGCTCCTTAACCTCAGGAAGGAATTTGAATTAGAAGACTTTCTACCACAGCAAAGATTACAGATTAACAATCAAGTGTACTATTTTTACAGTGTCAAACAACATTTTTTTTAATAGAAATATTCCTTGCTGTCCTGACTTCCCTTGAAGTGTTACCTGGAGTCTTCCATGTCCACTAAACGCTCTCCCTCAGGCTTTAAGCAGCTCTCCCAGCATGGTTTCTGCATGGCTTTTAACCCTCATAATTCCTCTACAAGTGTTAAAGATGCTCATGCTGAAGCCACACACCCTCCTGTTTCTGTGCTAAATGTGCTTATAGCAGCTGTTTTATGCTTGTTGTCTTTAACTCGTGACAATTTATCTGCACTGTGAAAATATAAAGTGAAATAACTTTGCTTTAAAGGGTTACATGGATTGTAATTTATTTATAATAAGCACTTTAAATCAAACATAGTTCTATTGCTAGATCAAATAAACTATTTAACAAGAACTCTATCAGAGCAACGACTCAGCGTTGGCATTTAACAGAATAGATTTTTTTAACTGTTAAAAAAATGGAAAATCTATACTATTGTGACAGCCATATTTACAAATACTGGGGATATATAAAATCAAGATGAAGTCTTTAAATGTGAGTATGATCCAAATGGCGCATCTGTTGGAAGTGCGCCTGCTTATGTATTTGTTATTTCCTGTTGTAATAAAGAGTTACTCTACTGAAGACTCGGCTTTGTCTTTACACTTGTTAAACGTGAGGAGGCATTTGGTGGTGACCTGAAAACAGCCAGCACACTCTAACCAGTGACCCCAGCTACTCCCACGGTCACACTTCAAGCTCCAGACTGTTCTGGAAACCTGCGGCTGGGTGCTGAGTTACAAAATGTCATTGCATGCAGGGACACCATTTGGTATCACCCGACCCATGAAAACTAAAAAATCTTCCACGTGTCCCACACGTACTTAGGAAAGCAATTCGCTATATTGTTTTCATAATCAGATTGTCCCACTCATTTATACTGTGCCTATATAATGTTTAAATTAGACCAATCATCTTAGCCTGTATCCTTTTTACACTGCAGTTTTTCAAACTAGACAATGCGCATTTCTAAGTCAGAATGGATCATTTCTCCAAAGGTAACCTGAGTTAATGAGTATAAGTAATTAAATATTGTCAACTACACTTTACCAAAGATGTAAAACATTTCAGCCACTGGGACGTCACTGTGGGACACATCCCTCCGCCTCCCCTCCACTGATTGGCCCTCCAGCTGATAAGAGGTGGGACTTAGTCATGAATGAGCAGCGATTTATCCAATAAGAATCGGGAAGCCAGGATCTCGTCCCTGGATGACCAATGAAATCTTCCTATGTTTGGTCATGGGCTTGGTCTTATGCCTGCATTAATACTTCAACAGCCCTTTTCCCTCGCCTTACGCCAAGGGTAGGGGGTGTGCACAGGCGGAAATTTTCGTATGCTTAAAACTTTCTTTAAGAAAGTTCATACTGACGCTTTTATTCTTTATTTAAACCAGTTTTTCATTTTTTAACTCCAAACGCGTGGAGGCTTTTCTTAAACCAGAACTGCATTTTTCCACAATACTAAAGCTAGCATACAACCAGCCAAGGTAAGCGATCTCCCAACTATCTAACATTAAATATGCTATTTTTTTTAATGTCCGTTTGTTTACTCTTTTAAAAATGTTAGCTGGTAACGTCGACCATAGCTCTTATATATAACTGGAAATGGAAATAGCTGGCTTTAGTTTGTAGCGATGTTTACGTCCCTCAACATAGTTTGTCATTTCCTGGCCTCTTCAAACAGCTTAAGTTGTACATTAAAAATTTCAGTGTCCTATTAAACCAGCAGTGTATTTTAAAATGTGGTGTGGATATATAGCCTGTAGTACTTGATATTGTTGTTGTCAGTAGGTAAGTGTGTCTGTGTGTGTTCTCCATTGACTTATATGGCAGGGAACATGTCCCGACATGACGCCGTGCCGTGCCGTCCTGCTGACGCACAAGGCGCAGGGCCTGGTCTCCTCTAGAAAGAGCCTGGGCCTTCAAAGCCTATTGAAAAGCGAATAAACGCTTCAGTTAAATACACCAATGCCGATTTTATACAGATAAAATAGTATTAATAACATTGTAAATCGACATTATGGTAGTTCAAATATGTTTAAATATGTCCTCGTCGTGTTTTCAATATTATTGTCGCCCCTTTCCCAGTCCAGTCAGGGCCAGTTCAGTGACAGCTGGCAGGGGAAGGGAAGGCATTTATGGTATAGGTTACACGTTTGGTTACATTCCTGAGTGTCATCTACATTTAAGCAGTGTGCGTCCATAATTTCAAACGTTTTCTTATTGCAAACTATCATTTTCTGTGAGTTAACCTTTATTAATTTATCGCTCGACGAATTTAAGCTCAAAAGGAGACAAACATGATTTAGAAAACTGAAAACCGAGTGTGTGGAAAAAAAAAATGTCTGGCATCAAAGTGAAACTCAAGTGATTAGTGTTCATGTTATTAGCTATCTTGGACCTTGAACCTACCTAATAGAGTGAATTATATGATCTGGTGCCATGGGATCAGTGTTATAACATGAACGGTTGTTTGTCTGCACAGATGATTGACACAGCAACAGGAGCAGGGCCCTTGCCCTTTGCAGCCCAGCTGAAGGCTCTGATTGATCAGGAGGGCCGCTACCAGCCAAAGCTGACTGGCCTCAGGCTCATCGAGGGGGCCCACGACAACGGTCTCAGGATGACCACCAGACTCAGGGAGTACGAGGTGAAGGACCTGCTCTCTCTGACCAGGTTCTTTGGTTTCAGTGCCGAGACGTTCTCCTTGGCTGTCAGCTTGCTGGATCGCTTCCTCTCTGTGATGAAGGTGTGTTGATGCTGTATCATGCCAGGAATTTCTTAAAGATCAAATTCTTTGTCTTTCTTCACAAATGTGTCATGTAAATCCATACCCTGCTGTTTCCTGTCCTGCAGATCCAGCCGAAGCACCTGTCCTGTGTGGGCCTGTGCTGCTTCTACATCGCCGTGAAGTCCTCCGAAGAGGAGAGGAACGTGCCCCTGGCCAATGACCTGATCCGCATCAGCCAGAATCGCTTCACCGTCTCGGACATGATGCGAATGGAGAAGATCATCATGGAAAAGCTCTACTGGAAAGTGAAGGCCCCCACAGCTCTGCGCTTTCTCCGCCTCTTCCATAGCCACATCCAAGAGCAGCTCGACGCTGAGAGGTAAGGACAAACGGTCACATCAACCTGCGGGGCTGAATCATGACTCAGCTAAGATTAGATTCACCATGCTAAAATGTGTCTTCTCATATCTGGCTTTTAAGAGAGCGCCAGCCAAAAAGAATAATTTTTGTAGGGGGGAAAACGGCTGAATTTGATTTAATATAATTTTGATTATCTGACAGGATGTGACAACTTCATAGGTTTGAAAACCCACTGTGTCAAAGGATTCACTAAATTTCACTGCACCTGTCTAAATATACTGCAGTTAAAATCATTTTTTTCACCGTCCTCATATTTGAATCAGTAAATTAAAGTGGAACAGATTTATGTAACACACAAATCATATCACAAATTGTCTGACATTCATTTTATGGGAGAAACTGATGATATTTTTCCCCCACAGCAAGAAGATACTGAGCCTTGAGAGGCTGGAGGCTCAGCTTAAAGCTTGTCACTGCTCCTTTGTCTTCTCTAAAATTAAGGTAAGACAAAAAAAAAAAAAAAAAAAAGGTTGCCTGTTAGTATAAATTATGTCATATTCCTACTTGTGGTCCAGAATTAATTTGAAACTGATTATATTTTATTATACTTAACATTTAATAATGCAATCCAGCTGTTTCACTGTGCTGTATGTTTTATGTGAAATCAGGCAATGTGCTACTTTAGAAATATAAATAATTTGACATTTGTGTTGGAGGACTTTCTTCCCCAAGCCAAACATGAATTTAAGTCATTTACAGCAGTGAATATATCCGTTTCCTTATTTCAGCACATTTCCTCTTGCATGTTGTTTTCTAGGCCAGTGTTCTTGGACAGAACTGGGGAATAGTGTTGACTGTATTAGCAGCCCAAATCTTATTGAGTTCATGATTAAGCAGCTAAGCTTTTTTTTCCTCCGCAGCCATCTCTGCTCGCCCTGGCACTGTTGTGTCTCGAAGCTCAGGAGCAGCATGACCCTGAGCACATCCACAAAATAGCAGAGGCCCTGCAAAGCCTGCAGCAGCATCTGAATGTGAGTACAGACTGTCACCACACACCGAACCACGAAAACTGTGTTCACACTGACAGCTGCTGGGTGTAGATTTGTTGTCTTAGAGCCCAAAGCCATTATATAACCTCGCTAATGTGAGGATTCATGGAAAATTTAGGTAAGTTAGTCATTAATTAAGATGTTGAATTGAGTCTCTTGGGAGCATTCACAGGATTACGTGTGACGCAGATGAACAAGTGGATGATAATGCTCTTTGGCAAATGTTTTTTAAATAGAAACTCTGAAGTGCTGCCAGAACCACATGATATTAATGCTGTTTCCTCTGACGATGTTGCAGATCAAAGATGGGGACCTGGTTTGTGTGCGGGAGCTGGTCGGAAAATGCCTAGTTGAATACGCCACCACCAAGCGCTTGAAGCCTAACAGCCAGAGACTTCGCTGGATTATTTCGGGGAGAACGGCACGTCAGCTGAAGCACAGCTACTACAAGATCGCTCATCTTCCCACCATACCCGAGTCAGCTTGCTAAACCATGGGGGGTACAGACGGGTGAACCGTGTGCACAAGGTGTACACACCTTCACCCGCCTTCACCTCCACTCATTTTCCTTACAGATTTTCATCACAGATGATGGAGGTCTTTAAGGAAGAGCCAAAAACGTTTTCCTTTGCTATCTTGCTTTCATCGAGCTGAATGTGTGACATCTGTCAAATAGGTTTATCCGCCAACATCTTGCAAGGTTTTATTTTCCTGGTTGAATTGCTTGCACAAGTGTACAGTATGTTCTTGTTTAAATCCGTACCGAGGTACATAGGTATTCCCTGGAACGGGTTGCTGGTTTTAAGCAAATAAGTATAGAACCACCTAGGTCCTCAGTCCACTATGTGGAAGAGGAGGGAGAAGGATTTTGTGAACAGCAAAAATGGAACCAAGAAATCGGGCCCAAAATCCTTAACTTCCACCCTAGGTCGCTAAACTGTCCTGAATGCACACTCCTACCCAAGGTGATGAAAACTTTTGTTTTTTTATTTTGATACGGCAAGGCGCTTCTGGTTTTCTCCACTGAGGTGAAACTAGTGATGATCCTGGCGTGTATGGCTAACTCATGTGAAAGCCATACTCTTTGAGCTGAAATATTAGCTTTACCATCAGCGGTTACAGATGAGTTGTTTTTACTAATAATTCTTTATTTGTGAACACCAAGAGAATAACCACCATGATTAAAATGATCTCAGTTGGCAACAATTCAGAGAACACCAAAAACTAAAATTGGTCCTAGCAATGGAATTCCAGTGTGGAATTTGTATTGTATTTACTTTGCCAATTTCACTGTCTGTTGACTTAGAAGCAGTTTCTTTTGGTAATAGAAATGTGAGTTCTCAAAATTTAAAATGGCTAACTGAATACACCGTCTGGTTAACCTATGTTCTTGGACCTTTCAATAAAACTTTATTGAAAAGTTGCTGCCAGTGCATTGTTTACATTATTAAACCACAACACATGTCAAAGGCTTATTGTAAATGCAAGACAAGTTTCATATCAACTTCTGTCATCAACGATGCTGGCTTCCAAAACTGGATTTAAAAAAAAAGAAATCGGTTGACAACCAGCTTAAAAATGCTAGATGAGAAGGCAGGCTGTGAGGTTGCACTGTTAAAAATTATGGCTCCTACTTTGAAAACAAAGCCTCTTAGATGGCCCGTATCCCCAGTTTGCAGAAAGGCAAATCTGTCCCGCTTGTCCTCGCAGGAAGTCCAGTAATTCCACTTCACCTGTATTCCATGAATGTTCCCGGGTAAAGTCGGAGAGTCGGGGTAACATCTCCAGCATGTAGCAGGTTTTAGACATCACTGCAACAGTCACTTCTGTAAACTGGAAAAGTCTGGACCACCGCCAGCAAAGTTCCCCGAGATCTCCGCACCGCTGAAGTCAAATCCAGGGTTCTGTCAGAGAGGAGAGGCATCAGTGGAGAACGCAGTGACTGGCGACACTTCTCAAAGCCTGGCATCGACATAAAGCTATGATTCACATCCCTGATCCACACCATCAACAAGGGCTGGATGATACCGACAAAGCCAAACATCAGTACTTCAGTGTCGATGTTATTATGTAACAATGACACAGCTTTTTCACAGCAGTCGTTTTGACAAATATTTAAGAGATAGAACCTGTGGCAGGTAAACAGATGCTACTAATGCCATTAACTGAGGTTTCATTCCATGTAAGTCTAACAGAGTCACGGTCCTGGTGCCTCACAGGAAGGGCTCTGCTACACTTAAAATGGATGAGAACCTTCATTAATGTTATTTCATGTCAAAATGACTGCTGTTGGGGAAAAAAGATGTATTGGTATTTTATAAGACAATGTGGATATGATGACCAAGCAGGTAGAGGTGAATAAAACAGCTAAAACACTTACGTAGAGAAAAATGCACCTCTTTGCTGAAATGCAGACTTTTAAGCCATATCACGATATTCCAATGTCCAAAATCCCTGACAGTATGTGGCATCATATCACAATATTGGTATAATATCAATTTACTGCCCAGGCCGACCATTACATTTCACTGCTGAGCCTGCGAGAACCACTGGGAAGGTTTTGAAAGTGATGTGTTATGATACACTAGCCTTGTCAGTTCAGGCACTGTCTTGCAAACTTCCGTGCACCGTGTCGTTTTATTTGGATGTGAAATCACCTCCCGCTGGAACCGCTCCAGTGTCAGCTTCCTCTGCATCTGGTCCTGGACCCAGGCATCTGCAGCGTACTCCCCCTCCAGAAGCGACGCCCAGCAGTTCCCCGCCTCTCTGTTGGTCTTCATCAGGATGATGCGAATTAAACTCTTATCCTCTGAGGTAAAAAAAAAAACAACAAAAAAAAAAAAAAAAAAACACAAAACAGGAGTAAAGTGAGAGTGGGATTCATACCAATAAATCCAAACAAGTCTGTGGTAAGTTGAATGATTCTTAAGGATGCAACCTACCCAGTGTCCATGTGCCCTCGTCAGAAACAGTTGTGCCAAATAATTTACCCTGGAAGCACATAAAAAGACTGTGAGTGCGGTTATTTGTCCACAGGACAGCCAAAACTGTCATGACTCAGTGAGATCTGTGCAGAAAACAATATTTGAGCATTTTATGAGATGGGCTCGATTACACTGCATCTTAGTAACATTCCTTCTTCATTTCAATGAGCACTTTGGTGATGATTTTGGGGGAAAGCAGCAGAGTCCTGCTGCTGTGTTTGCTCAAGGGAAAGTGATGTGAGCCACTTCAGAGCAGGAAGGCCTTTGCATTTCCCGATCTTCCTGCTTTCCCAATAAAGCAGACCTTTTCAGCAGAGTGCACTGGAAGGACGCCAGGTTAATCTTGTGAATTACACCAGTGAGTGTAGTATTCTGCATTTTCACACCCACTGTTTTCTCAGTATCGTACCACAAATACTCAACAGTCAAAATGAAAAAGTTACACACACACACTTACAGAATGAATATATTGCCCTTGTCAATTTTTAATCCTCCTATTATTTTTGGGGTCGAGTTTGATCCCATTTCATGTTTAACATCTCTACACACATTATCAACATCATTTTTTTTGGCTTCATATGTCATAACTTTTCCTAAGTTAATGGAGACAAGTGGGTGAACATGAAATGAACATGATGATGTTTTCAATGTCCTGGAATGTTGTATACCCACCAGTGTTTCTCTGAGGTCAGGATTTTTAAACTGTATAAAACGTATAAAGTGATATTAACATTTTACACACATTTGTGTGTCAATGTTCAATCAATGTGCATTGTCCTCTCTAAATTGTTTTGGTTGTTTTATAGTCTTCCCTCTGCTTTAGGGCCCTCACCAAACACAGCCACGCCTGTAGTGGTGCCAGAACCACTGACAGTTAATCTGGGAGGGAAAAACCTGTCACCCACATGAACTTTGATGCATAAGGGGAGGGTTAATCCGCTGAAATGGGAACCACGTAGACAGAGGGTTAGGGTGTCCAAAGAGCTCCTGTCACCTGTCCACAGCACGTCCATACCTTGATCACCTCCTTTCCTTTGACGTACAGTTCGATGTGTTTGGAGCCCAAGTTGCATTTGATCTCTTTGCCGGACGTCCCGTGAGGCACCTCCACCTCGATGAAGACCTCCTCCATGGTCTGGTACCAGGAGCCCCAGGGCGTCTTGCAGGGGACCACGCCGCTCCTCTCCTCGAAGTGGACCGACATGCTGCGGCTCCTCACCGGGTGGCGGACACTTGGACCAGCGTGTAGCTCGCTAGCCTGCGGCGGTGGTTTAACTATCAAACCTGCAGTGTTGTATCTATGTGCCAGCCGCTTTTACAAGACTGCTGCATAGGATATAACCTGATTAAACTGTTACTGAAGCGTTTTACTGTGCTGTCTCCAGACATGAGCCGAACTACACTACAAACTCTCCTGTCTTCTTCTTCTTCCTCTTCTTCTTCTGGCACTACAGTGTGTCATTTCCCGGTTGTGGGTAACCTCGCCACTGCAGCGCCATCTGCTGGGTGGAGACATGAACTACAAAGACCCCAAAATCGTGACATGGTGAAGTAGTTTTGCTGAGCTGTAGCCTAAACACGACTGAATTTTGTCACCGTTAGAGTCATCATCGTTAATAAATGTGTTGCACTAATTTCAGTGTTTAGTTATGCTTCAGTTTGGCTACTACTGAAGTTGGTTCCTGTTTGTCTAAAAATGGAGTGGATTTACTAATCCTTTAATTAGATTACTACACTGTTCCAACCACTCCTGGCTTCAAACATAAGTCTCTCACTTTAACGACACCGGTGAAGACTCTTGCTCTTTTTGCCTGAACTCTTCTTGCATCAGACTCATAAGTATGACCTGCTCATAGCGCTGAAGACAGGAAAGCTGGTGATCCTTGCTGCCAAGAATGACCGCCTTGACTCTGATTTGGATCACTTGTATCTGGTGGGCAAAGTAAGTCCAATTTCAATCAGTGTCCACACACATGCTGTGATGCACTTTCACAAGTATGGTCTGTTCCCTTTGCAGTCTAGGAAATGTGTTTGGGAATGAAAAGGTCTACTCAGACAACATCACTCGCATTCTGGATCGACTTCTGGATGGATATGACAACAGACTGCGGCCTGGGTCTGGAGGTCAGTGGTGGAACAAGTGTTCACATTCTTGACTTCACTGGACGTATCAGTGCATTGTGAAGAATGGTTCCTGTCAGTGTGAAATTATCAGTGCATTAACCTGTAAGAGGTATTTTAATGTTATAATAACTACTTCACATACCATTGGCTAATTACAACTCTAACAGTGCATCCCAGTTTATGGTTTGTATGTAAAACCTCATTCTCAATCAGTTCCATGTGCTACAATAAAAAGTACAGTGTTGTATTTCCATCTGAAATGTAGTGCAGTAATAGAGTAAATTTTCACAAAATGGGCTTTTTTCCAGTAAACTGCCAGCATTTCAAACCTGCAGTAAAATGCTGTAGCCTATAAATGTACTTACCGGTGGCTGCATCCACCCTTCAGGGTCAGATTGAAGATTAAAGCCGGACTGATACTGACTGTTAAGATGAGATCAGCCATTAATTGTAACCTCAGTTAAACAGTGATTTATTTATAGACATGCAGTATCAATTTCAGGACTTGCTGCCTGTATTTGTGTATCTAATGATATTGTATGTGTTGTAAAGTCTTGTATTATCCCTTCATTTCTTCCACAGGAAGTGTTACAGAGGTGAAAACAGACATCTTTGTCACCAGCTTCGGACCTGTCTCAGACGTTGAAATGGTAAGATGTTTCTCTGTGTGTTGAGAATTGAAGTGTGTGTACATGTGTCGGCATATTGACTGAGAAATGACTGAGCGTCAGTGCCCACTGAATGCCTGCCTTATGGGCAATCTGCCATTAGACCATCTAATGAGCTTTAATCTGTTTGACCGGCCCTATAACTCCATTATTGTTGGCCTCTAAATCAATATGACAACATGTCAGACAGAGGGAATGGCTGAATGGATTGATTAATGATTATCTGGGATGAGTGGCATCCATCATTGCCTCATCATCTCTCCTAGCCATTCATTGCATTGGATTTGCCGTGGAAATTTAAGTTGGACGTGTTGAGGAATGAATATCACAGCCGATTTGGGACTGAGGGTGTGGAGATGTAGATTTAGCAGTAGACTTTTGAGTTGAAGGTTCGGATCAGCTGCTGCCTCCGCTAACTGTCCAGCCTTATGTCCACATGGCAGGAGTACACCATGGACATGTTCTTCCGTCAGATGTGGGTGGACGAGCGGCTGAAATTCGAGGGCCCCACTGAAATCCTGCGACTGAACAACCTCATGGTGGACAAGATCTGGACCCCGGACACTTTCTTCCGAAACTCCAAGAAATCCCTTTCCCACAACATGACCACACCTAACAAGCTCTTCCGCATCATGCAGAACGGAACCGTCCTCTACACCATGAGGTGATCCGGGACAGCGTTGACACTTTGTATTGGCCCAGTGACCGTCCTGTTGATGAGGATGTCTTTCGCACAAATGGCCTTATCAGTCATACAGGCCCGTATAAAGAATGGGCTCTGTGACTCGAGAAGTAGAATAACGTTTCAATGCCAAAGGTACATTTATCTCACTTATCTTAAAATTTATGAACTGAGACTGATCTCTGTGTCTGTCCTCTCCGTCTTAGACTGACAATCAGCGCAGAATGTCCGATGAGGCTGGTGGATTTCCCCATGGACGGCCATGCCTGTCCTCTCAGATTTGGAAGCTGTGAGTACAGCCAATCTAACATTTCAAAGTTGAGTTCATGCTGATGAACCAAAGGAGAGATGTGCACTCAAATGATAATATCCAGATTAATACATGCTGCCAAAATCTGAGGGGCTTGTGAAAGTAGAGCTGGGCGGTATGTACAAAATCAAATATTACAATACTTTTGACTGAATACCTTGATATTGTCACAATGTTGTATGGATCAATATTGGTGATTTCAT
The DNA here is from genome assembly GCF_902150065.1 of Myripristis murdjan. Classification (NCBI taxonomy): domain Eukaryota; kingdom Metazoa; phylum Chordata; class Actinopteri; order Holocentriformes; family Holocentridae; genus Myripristis; species Myripristis murdjan. Next base: position 19,709,191 of record NC_043989.1, read on the forward strand.
TAGATATTTACACACGAAAGGTTTTTGATAAAGAAGTTTTTATCACTCTACTTCAATGCAGCCCTTAATACATGTAATATCAATATAATATCAATATATTTTCAACCCGTTTTGAAAGTGCTATCTTTGCTATTTCAGACGCTTACACCAACAGCGAAATAGTGTTCACCTGGAGGAAGGGACTCGTCGCGTCTGTTGACTGTCCCAAGGAGTCCATGAGTCTGCTGCAGTACGACCTGGTGGGACAGACTCTGTCCAGTGAGGTTTTCAAATCAAACACAGGTAAAGCTCAGTCTGTGATCGCATTCACAACAAAATACCCTGCCCTTAGAAACACTGTGCTTGTATTATTTACTGTACATGAGACGTGCCTTCCACTGACTAGACGTTGCAGGAGACAGTGCTTGAATTTGAAACTCTCTCACGAGCAGATGGATCTGAGAGTAGATAGCGGTCAAAAAAGCCTTTCCAAATTGTGCACCAGTGTCCATTACTCCCCCGCAAGTAGCCCGATACAGTTACTCTTGTAAGAGCACAGATTTCCTTGAGCAGCCATCTAAGATGCTTAAGTGGTAGGCCTAATGCGTGCGGTCTGCCTTTAAAAAGAACTATAGGGTTTAAAGCCTGGTGAATGCACTCGACAGAGAGCAGGGATGGAGTAAGAGAGAGAGAGGGAGAGAGAGAGGGAGTGTGTTTTCCCTCTCCTTCTCGCTAGTAAAAAGAGTAGTTCCCCCTTGCTCTAGACCGAGCAGATTCCTGGAAATGAGGAGTGGGTGGGTGATGAGGCATGCTCCAAAACATTGGGCTGTTACTCATTTAGCGTAACAGAGAGAGGGAGGAAACTTGACAGAGAGAAAATGGGAGAGATAGACAACCTGTGTGTGTGTGTGTGTGTGCATGTGAGTGTGTTTCTTTCTGTGAATGCATGTGTTGAGACAGAGCAGAGCACTGTTACACACAGTGACACCCCCCTCCCCTTTCTCATCCCATCTTTCTTCTCCTCCCCCTGCCTATATCCCATTTCGAAATGTATTTTGTGCTGCCTCCTCTCTCCCTCCCTCCCTACATCCCTCTTTTTCCCCCTGCTCTCTTTCTCGCTCTTCCCTCCTTCTCGTCTCTGACGTGCCGTCTCTCGGTAGTGGGCTATTCCCGTCCTAATGGTAGTGATATATCTACAGATTCTTCAGCAGCTGCTCCATTTCAAGGGCAGGCAAGGGCGCCCGTCCTGTGCCACAGCCACCCTGCTCTGTCTGTCACAGCTGCTCTCTGCCACGGGTGTTTATCTTGCAGGTCACTACTCTGTGCAGGTGGTCCACTTCCACCTGCAGAGGAAGCTGGGCTACTACCTCATCCAGACCTACGTCCCCCTTATCATGGTTGTCGTGCTGTCACAAGTCTCTTTCTGGATCAACAAGGAGTCTGTCCCTGCACGCACGGTTGCTGGTACGCTGCACTCTCCTCCGTCACTGGCTCCCTCCCTCTCTGTAGCTCTCTGAGTGCTGTTAACTTATGAGGCGTATTTTGCAATCAGTGCAACATGTGCTAATCATGCCTGTTATTTACATAATAGCTACATAAACAATACTCACTCCATCTCCTAGAGTGATATCAAGTCCAAAATAATGATGTTCATCATTAGTGTTTTAAAATTCCAATGCACCGTGCAATGCTTTATGTTGTGAACAGCTTTTATTGGAAAACTGATATTAATTCTGCAACTCAAAATTATAACCCTGGAAATGTTTCAGCACCTCTTGGCAATTATTATTATTCTTTAAAACAAAAAAAACAAAAAAAAAAACATTTGGGACATTTATGGGTGCTGTGTGTGTGAGTGAGTGTGTGTGTGTTTGTGTGTCTTAAGTGTCATGACATGTCACTGTCATTGTTGGCCCTCCACCAGGCATCACCACTGTGCTGACCATGACCACCCTGAGCATCAGTGCTCGTCAGTCACTACCCAAGGTGGCCTATGCCACAGCCATGGATTGGTTCATCGCTGTGTGTTTTGCCTTCGTGGCCTCGGCTCTCATCGAGTTTGCGGCAGTGAACTACTTCGCCACCCTGCAGGCCAACCGTCTGAAGAAGAGAAAAGCCAGACAAGACAAGCTTGAGGTGTTGGCCACTGGCAGTGATGATGAAGACACCATTTCGGTGAGCAGCGTACTCCATATAGATGATGTAACATAAATTAAAATGTAAGTTTCCAACTGGGTCATTAGTGATCAGTACAAAAGCAGGAAACGCACACCAAGATTGGTGAGGTGCCGTCCACTGATCTATTGCATGCTCTATATCTAATCTATACTAATATAATCAAATTTAAGGTATACTCTAATCTAATCTGTAATATACTTTTTATTATAGATTATTGGTGCTGGCCAGGAAAAAAGTCCTCAAAAGTAAAGGCTGATACATCGGTTATGTTGTTTCAATAAATTTTGCATTGGAACTGCGGCCTGCTCTTTACTTTTGCATTAGTGTCAAAACATGCCAGGCAAATAAATGAGGATCACCTTAGTGTGTGCTATTGCCTTTACTTTGAAGGTCCCACCTCCCTGCTATGTCTATTTTGCTGTGGCCACTTTGCCCTCTTGCAGAATCAGAGTCACAATTCATTTTACTGGTTAAGCAAGTTTGCACATGTAGGGAATTTGATGTGATAAATTACTTCCATACAGTCTGTCACGTGATTATAACAAAACAGAGAGAGGAGTAGAAGAACAACAATAACAACAAGAATAAGCAGAATAAGAACAACAATAATGATAATCTTCATCATCATCATATAGAAATTTAGGGAATAGGTCTCTTTTGAAGATAGTGCAGAAAGAAAGCTGTGCATAAGTGGCATCCAGCAATATAAGTTGTATGTAAAAATATATAAAAGTAAAAGCAGTTAAGAAAAATAGCAATGCAAGAAATGGGTATCTTATCCATGCAGTATGCACATGAGTCTTTGATGTAGCCAGTTTGCACTGATAGGAAGCTGCAGAAGTCAATAATAGAAAAAAAAAATAATAATGCGTTGGTTTTCAGGGTATAAATATGTATAACATATATCTATACAGCCAGAGGGACTACTGTGAGAACTGACTGGAGTTGGCACAGGTGCTGTTTGCAGGCATCCTTGCTAATTTATTTGAGGATGCAAAATAGTGCATGTGAAAGCAGCCGGTTCAGCAATGACAGCTTTTGCTATCACTTGAAGCATCACTGGCGTGATTTGTATCACATGGCATGTCAAATGAATTTACATGGCTGACGGTAATGGTGAATGGAGTTATTGTATCTCCTCTGTATTGGAGGGAGTTTGATGTGCTGATATTGAGCGCTGATGATGAAAACGAAGCCAGCTGCCTCCGATTCAGATTCAGAGAACGAAATCGTGCCATAGAAAGAAATGTGTTTTTTTCCATGCATTTCCAAGTAGTCATCCTGCCTCTTCCCATTCAAGTGCGCCCCGCATTAAATAGTAATACGCACAGTTGTCGTGTTCTCATCTCTTTGTAAAGGTAGCTGTATGCTTTATGCTAATACAGTAAGCCACCACCGCGTCCCCCTGGGATGTGTCTCACGTGTAGGGCTCGTGGTTAGATGCTTTAAAAATAGCCTCATTGTGAGAACAGAGCACAACTACAGCGCTCCTCGGTGCATAATCTCACATCCTATGGGCAGCGGGCAGACTACCTGCTGCGCTCTATAGGGATGTTGGCACACATCATTTGAGAGAGCTCCCATGGGAACGAACATCACCTGCAGCCTTGCATACACCACCCTCGTGCACCAGTAGTTGAAAATCACCGGCAGGTACATCATGATGTGTATAGATGCATTCTGCCTGTTTTTTTTTTTTTTTTTTACATTTGACATGACTCAGTTCACCCTTGTACTCCACTGATCACCAAAAAACCCAAATCTAACCTCCACTTCCCCTCACCACCATCTGATTCCCCCCAGTTGGACAGCAGCCACAGAGGAGGCCTGAAGAAGAGGAACCACTCGGTGTGCCACAGCGAGCCAGGGGACGCTCCGCCAGTGCCCATCTTCCTCCAGCAGGGCTCAGCTGTTCCCCCCATCCCTCAGCTGGCTGGCACCAGTCCTATCGACCAGTATGCCCGTGTCCTCTTCCCCTTGACCTTTGCACTCTTCAACTTAATCTACTGGTACATCTACCTGGCCAAGGACACCATGGAGAAGGCCAGGTATGCTTATCACATTCATCTGTGGGTTCATCCATGAGGGTAAATGTGCCGTAGGGAAGCTCAAAATCGTATTCTTCCAAAACAGGCTTGTGCCAGTACATAGTCGTTGCAGAGACATGCACAGAATTTGTGTTTTTATCCATGCTCACATCTTACAAGCAACTTTCCCATTTGGAGTGCACCCTTTACCCCTTTCAGTCATCCCTGGCAACACAGCGGATCCAAAAAGCTTTTCGTGCTAAGCAGAAACATGCTGAGTAACCCTATTTCCTCTACAAATGAAACGAAGAAAAAGAGCCTTTTGTGACGATGGACGAAGGACGGCTGTTGCATCCTTTGCGTCTCACAACGAGCTACAAAAAAATATTATTCTGCTCTGTTCTAATTATGATAGCTTCAGTGGAACAATAACTACCCACAGTTTTTGTCAAAGACTTTTATCTAGGCAGTAAAGACATGAATAATTTCTGATGCTGAAACAGCCCCAGGAGTTGTAGCCAAAAAAAAAAAAGAAAAAAAAAAAAAAGAAAAGCGAATGATGTTAGGTGGTGGTGTTGCTGCATTGAAGCCAGAACTGTGGCTTTTATCATCATAGATTTACAATACAGAAGAAGGGCTGGGCGCTCAATTAATTTGTGAGGAAATAATGTGCATCAAACACTCTCCTTTTATATAAGGTTTACCTGAGGGCTGGCAAAATCCCAGCCATTTTAATGATAACACTGCTTCTCCATGGGGAGTGGATTTCACAGTGAAAGAAAACCACCAGTTACTTTGTACATTAACCACATGAAAAGCAACTATTCACTTTCCCTCTTATAACCGAGCCACTTATAGAACACAAAGCTCCGTGTCTGAGAGAGAGAGAGAGAGAGAGGGAGAGAGAGAGAGAGAGACAGAGAGAGAGAGAGAGGGAGAGAAATCTGTTACGTAACACTAGGGAGTGCAAATCTGCTCATCATGCTTCTCATGTTCCTGTCAGAGAATTTTTATGGTTGTTTTGTTTATAACGTCCTACAGAATAATGAGAGAGACAAGATGGAGAGCCTCAGAGGTGCTGCATCATATATATTCACTCTACGTATTTTTCGCGGTGTCTCTGACTTTGTACTTTTGAAGAATGCTCTCAAGAGGACAGGCACAGTGAAACAGTTTGGGCTGGCTGTGGTTACAACAGCTCAGGATGAGGGGAGGGGAAGAAAAAAAAAGATTTCCATCTCCTTCTCTCACATTTGTGGTGGCGCTCACATTTGCTGTTCTGTTTTTGCAGAGATATAGATCCAACCTCTTAAAGCAGGAGGACCTCAGCTGGGCATGTGCTGCCGGAGAGACCTTCAGCGTTCACTCAGCCTCGCCCCCTCGCCTCTGTGAACAAGCACTCAGCATTTGTTCTGCTTTCATCCGACAGAGGAAATGAATCAGAAACTCATTTATTCTCCTGTCGCATATCTATTCATTTCACAGGCTGCGACCACTGCCCACTTGTGTTGTGATCAGTCGCTGAAGAGCTGCCCTTCATGGGCCTCGCTTCAAACCTGCCGCAACACACAACAACTCCTGAGATGGCACACACACATATACGGGTGACGCTCACTTAGACACACACAAACCAAGAAACACATCAAAAAGGAGTGGATGATATAATCTATGATGGCTGTAACTGGTGGTGATGCAACAGTGAACCAATGCTTTCAGAAGCCTGCCCTCTACAGAAGCACAGCTCCCACTACAACAAGATCAAAGGCAATTTAGAGGAGGCTTGCATCCCTCCTTGCGGCTTCAAAAATGTACTCAACCTGAGAAAATGAATTGTGGGATTGTGTTTTTCATCCCCACCTATCTTCTCTGGCACTCTGACGCCATTACATTTGAGTTGTACCGCCGGCCTCTGAAAGCATTGCACGGAAGGGTGGGATTATGCCCATATAGGTTTTTATGACATTACTTTTATTTTCTATTTTTGTATAGCACGCTTGTTCCATGCGTTTGTGGGTCCCCGCTCTAGCTGTGCGGGATAAGCATGAAATTCTGCACCAAGTAAAACACAAAAACTGATTGAATACGGCTGCTTTTGACTTTTAAAATGTATGACCATTCCAGCCCCACTGTGCATCCTGTGGTTTGACCTTGCCACTATGTAGACAAACTTATCTGCCATGTGATGAACTTAAAAATAAACCAGTGACTAAAATGATTGCACTGTCGTTCACTTAATTCTCTTTTGGTATATGTGTGTGTGTGTTTTTTTTTTCCTTCATTACGCACATCCACTTGTCCCTTTAATTTTTTTCTCTGCAATGGAAACTGCTCATCCACCATCATCAGTCTCCACTCTTTGATCTTGTGGTAGATGCACGCATGCGCTCCTCATTGGCTCCTCTGCACTGTCTGGAGTAAGTTGGATGTGCGCTCTCCTCACTCGCATCCCGAAACCACCTCAAAACTGTTGCGATGGGGAGGATCAGGAAAAATCACTTTTGGATTTTGACCTTTTCTTTACTAGTGACTTTTGTCTGTGCTCAAAGGTAAGCGCGTTTGGCTTTTCCCTTCTGTGCTGCATGTCGTGAAGGCTGTTCAGCGTGCCTGCCGTGTGTTATTAATGAGGTATTTTGCATTACACCACCTTCTTTTCCCCCAGCATCAAGGATATCAAAGATCCAAGCAATATGCCTCTGGTAAAAGACACAGTGGACAGACTGATGAAAGGATACGACATTCGGTTGAGGCCAGATTTCGGAGGTAATAAGCAAACTGAAAAGGAATGTCATGTTTTTCAAGGCGTTATATGACGCGCGATACGTGCTTAATCAATCGCAAAATCTGTCTTAATTCACATCATCAATCCTCCACAGCCAAATTGGCCGGGGCAATCAGGCTACAAGGAATAATCTGCATATGTCATTTGATGAGGAGATGTTACTGTGCATCTGAGGTGGCTTAAACCTGAGCGATCCCACTGATATGTTGCGTTATTTCACTGAGAAAAAAAATGAGAATTAACGTCACATAGTCGCATCTCGTCTGAGACATCAAGATTATGGGCTAAAACAGAAACGGAATGATCAAGTCGGCTACTCTGCTGAGGTGGAGGGGAGCAGAAGCAAGGAGTCTGTGCGCGCGTCACGAAACTGTTAAATTTACATGATGAAAGAATAATTTATATCTCTGATATTAATGCCTCTTTTCCTTCACAGGTGCGCCGGTGGCAGTGGGAATGAATATAGACATAGCCAGCATAGACATGGTCTCTGAAGTCAATATGGTAGGTGCATCTTCATAATTATCATCCCGCTTAATGTTGCCAATTATGCATGGCACGGCTGGAATTCCTCTCTCAAGTAGTTATAACGGGTCAGTATTAGAGCCCAGCTGCCCGAGTCGTTTTCAGGCATCGTGTGAATAGACAGTTAATTTCACTCTTGTAATTTTTGAAGGCTTGGTTAATCCATTTTTTTTTTTTTTTTTCAAAACCCCATCATCGCCATCCGTCTCTCAGCCCCGCATTTGCAGCTCTGGTGTGTTGCTGCTGCATTTGAATTCAAAACACACGCTCACTGGCGCACTTGGACGCACAGCCTAGCGCGCACGGAGAGCAGTGCACTCCTGACTGCTTCATGTTGTCAAGCGTCGGTGCTGTAATTTTGTTGACATGCACCCCCCCTCCCTCCTCCCTCCCTCGAGCCCCCCCACCCCCCTTCCCCTGCAGTTACCTACGAAACAGGAGGGGTGGCGGGGATTCATCCCTTCACCCCCCAAAAAATTGGCATCGATGTGATTTGGGCTTTTTTTTTTTTTTTTTTTTTTTTTGAAGCAAAGGTATACAGTATCACCCAATCTCAGAGGCTGAGCACATCATCACGTCCTACGTAAAACGATCTTCCCCACTTGTGTGATGACGTAAATAATTTGTTAATAATACATGTCTGGTCACACGGCGTTACAGCAAAAACCTCTGGGGTGTTTAACAGCGAGCTCCGCCGCACAGCCCAAACGTCATGTGCGACTTGGAGAGGACAGGGGAAAAGTTCACCCCATGCAAGAGCACCACCTATTGATCGGTTTGACAGGCCAGCCGCAACCACAAAGAAATTCATGGCACATCACTTGAGCTGACACAGGGGCTTTGGGGTTGTATTTCCTTATGCTTTTTTTTTTTTTTTTTCATCTTTTCAAAATATACATTTTCAATTTTCAGAAGTGTTAAGGGAGATCATTACAAAGCAGCCTCTACTTGGAGCAGAATAACACGTTATATAACGACATGCTCAGCATAGTTTTGGGCATTGGAGTTAAAAGTGATGTGTTTTTTTGATTATGATTATTATTATTTTTATTTTATATATCCAGAATAGATCCAGTAAACAAACACAATCCTGTTTTATTTGTCTTTTTTATTGTTCCTATAGGAATTTAATTTGGCAGCCACACAATTTTGTGTGTATCAGACGGTCATTTAAAACCAAATTTAAGGGGTTTTAGGAGCTGTGCAGTGTAATGAGGTTGCTTTGGGGGAGAAAACCAACCAAATGGTCAAGGGTGTTCCTCTTTTTTTTTTTTTTTTTTTGTTGAGGTTGTAGCTAAAACTGAAGAGCCTTTGGGGTCTGAGGGGATTTGAGAAATCCTTGATTTGCCTCTCTCTTCCATCTCTCCCTCTCACCATGTTGACTGGATCCCTGGCTATGACTATGGGCTCAGCTGCCATGTAATCCACCTCCAAAGCATTATCTTACTAAGGAACTATGTATCTATGTAGGCATTCATCTGGGGAAAAACACCGCTTCATACAGCCGTGTGTGTAAAAAACAAACAAACAAAAAAAAAAAAAAACACAAAACTGAAAAACAGTGAATGGCGTCTGACGTCATGCAACTCCCTGTAGCTATGGGAGCCTTCATCTTGCTCGTTACTCGGAGAGCTCTCTCCCTGCCAGATCTGCACTGGCATCCCTCTGACACGGTGGGCACATTTCGATGAAAAGTGAAAACCTTCCAGGGCCTCGGTGGATTCGTGTCCCACACGTTGTTGTTACCTCGCGAAATCCTTCCTTGCGAGTTACATAACAACTTTAGACACCAGGTCGGAATCTCGTGGAGATCACTGCCTCCTCCCCCTCCTCCTCCCCCTCCTCCTCCTCCTCCTCCTTTCTTCATGTCCACCTCTCTTTGGCACAATAAAGGATAACAGCAGCTGACAAGATTGATGTAACAAAATCAATAATATCACTGTGCACCGTGACCATGAGGATGGGGTTGGTGACCTGTGCTCGGGGCATTGCTACTTTGATCTTCCTCATCAGGGGCCGGCTCTTTTAAGATTAAAGTGCTGAGAGAGAATGCAAGAGGAAGACGAAGGGAGGCGAGGATGAAAGTGAAGCAAGTGAACAGAATGAGGAAGAGCTATAGTTTACCTGTATACATTTCACTAGCTCTTCCTTTGATTCCTGCACCCTTGTTCCCAGCTGAGACAGCCAAGGGGAAAGTTATTGCCAACCCCTGTAGACCCGGAGCCAACATCTGATTAAAAATAAGGCTCTACAACAAATGTTATTGCTTCCCCATCTCCAATACATCATGTCTCCTCTATGCTGCAGATTCTTCCCACTGAATTCATACCCACTGCTTAGGATGGCAGCAAATGAAGGCTGAATTTGGCATCTGTGTTTGTGGGCAGGCCTGCCATCATAGCGGTGAGTGGGTTTGGGTTGTAGACAGCTGCTTGCCCCTCTAATTAAAGACAAAAACGCCTCTGGTGGAGGAAGAACTGTGTTTTAGTCAGGGCTGACTGAAGCCAATGTGGCATTTTTCTCCTATACAGGGTTTGCGCTGATCCGAGCGGTCAGGTGCGATGTTGGCCGAGGTGGTGTATGGTTGAGCGGTATATTTCTGTGCAAGTGATGGGTTTTGCGGAGGCCAGTTTCGGCCAGTGTCTCTCTCTTTTAATGTACGCATGTCTCAAGGCAATTCACGTGTGTGTACCAGTGATTTTTTTTGTCTTTATTTTTTTATTTTTTATGCGTGTTCATAATGCCAGTGCATTCTCATGTGATCCACAAGGCAGTCCCTTGCCTGCTCACCAAAGATGGCCTGTAGAGGCACAAAGGTCAGTTGTGTTGTTGGGCAATAAAAATCTGCAGGTCAGCCAGCACCATGGCTGCAGTCTTGCCTGCATGACATTATAAACGTGCTATTTTGAGAGGGAAAGTCTCCTCCGAGTCCGAGGTGCGACCACACATCCTGACTGGGTGGGCTGTGCTGACTCACTGGGGTCAGTGCAAAATATGGCACAGATACGATATTGTGGACCCCCTGCTCGTTTTCTTCTCCTTTGTTCAATTGTGGCATCCTCTCCCCCCCTCTGTCTTCCTCCGCCACTCATTTCTCTCACTTAGCAGTTGAAGTTGCATTTGCACACAATGCTGTTTGTTTTTGCTGAAATCACAGATGCAGGACCCAAACCCGTTGTAGGGTGCATTAAAAACTATTCTGCACACAGCCGGTCCAGCTGATTAAATAGAAGTCGGTGTGTGTGTTGTCTCAGGGATGCAATGTTGCTGCATAACAACATCCTCTGCATATTATGTGTGTGTTAAGTATAGTGATGCATACAAAGTGGATATTGAGACTGGAATAAGGAGGGAGGTAAATGAGTATTTTCACTCCCCGTCTTTTCTTCAATCTGCTCGTTAATTACATGTAAAATACCTGAGGTTGGTGGTTGTTAAGAGGCACTGCCTGTACTATAATACTCTTCTGTGAATGTTAATTAGCTGGCTGTGAATTAAAAGATTTAAACAAACCAGCTGTGGTGGCTTCTGGGACGGAGGAATTAGTGGGGCGTGAACGTTCCCTTTATTACGATCATTATCCTGACAAGCATTCATTTCTTTACATGAGTAAGGGATCTGGCCATCAGATAATGGGAGCTGATGACCAGAGGGAACACCCCGGCCTTACATGAGGTCCGTGTGTAAATGCGGTGTCTTGTGTCTGCGAATTAGCAACCATTTTGATCTTGTTTGTCCAAACCGATCCTGTTCCATTTTATTTTCAGCTTGTGGAAAATAAGCTCATGTTATTTTTACTCATTGTTGCTATGACAACACAGCCTTTTTTGGTGAATCTAGGGAAGTCAAGGAAAGCAAATCGGGCCCTTTTTCTAGGGACTGTTTCATTTCAAGGTTTTTTCTAACATTTATAACCCAGGTGAAGGTTGCTCCGTCTGCCAAGTTGCCCAGACAAAGAAGCCTCAAATTTTTATTTATTTATTTATTTATTTTTGGCTCCTGCTTTGCCTTTCATCATGGCTAATAGTTATTCTCATAAATGTGTATTAGCATAGTATATTAGATTTAATATATTCCCAACACTGTAATCAGCCTGCATTTTTAGACAAGGCTGTTGCAAAAATGTTAGCAGAGAGCTCATTTTCAACACATGTATTTGCTGCTATAACATTTAAAATTGAGAAACCCTTTGCTTTGTTGTTAGTGCAGTGCCATTTTGTTTTTGCCTGCGCTCCCGGGCTTTCCCAGGAGCTTAAGATGAGAATGCAGCTTGCCCACAACAGTGTGATTAGATATGCTTCATACTGGCCACCATCAGTTCAAACAAGCTGGACGGCTTCCAGGTGAAGATACTCTCAAACAACTTCCTGTTCCTTACGCACATACTGTGGTTTCCAGTGTTTTTAATTAGTCTGTGGGACGGCCTGCCTCTGTGGATCAAGCAACGTCAGGCTGGTTTTTAAAAATGAGATGATATCTGAAAGTTGAACATGCTTTTATACGTTAGCCAGCTGGTTTGTACTTCTTTAAATGGTGAGGGCAGTGAGGTTGAAAACAACAAATGCATTTTGATGTGCCGATAAGTCTCATGCTTTTTGGTGTCCTTTTTAATGGCTAAATCACACGGCAGTTTTGTGAAGTACATTCCAGATGCTATTACATTTCATTGTGATGATTAAATAAGCATCGATCAAATGATCAATCAAATGTAATAGCATGAAAAGGTCTTTTTTTTTTTTTTTTTTTTTTGACTTTGCTGGTGTGTCACTTGCTTTAATCCTGAAGCGTCCGCCTGACACAGTCCCTATGGGAAGACTGATGTTGTGCCAAGTTAAAATTGGTTGTAATATTCTTTCATTATGGCCAGTGCAGGGATCAAAAAAGCTGTGTGTCTTAAAACAGGGAGTGAGTTAACCAGCTCCATTAAAAGCCTTTAATGTGGTGATGACTCCCCTAATGGCTCTGTCAGGCACTTTCTATATTGAAGCTAAGTAGCTGAAAAATGAGCCATTGGAAAGGAAGTCATAATAGCCGTCCATGTTGTCACTTCCCCCAGGATGTGTATGGCCAGCCACTCACTCAGAATGCACTAACTCCCCCTTGACCCCTAATATTTAATTTGAGCGTGCACTTAACCAGCCACTGTAAGCACAACAAATGAGTAAACACGGCCCGGCCGGTCGACGTGCCTCGGCGTTTTCCTTCAACTGACAAGCGTTCCCTCGTCTCTTCATAGCCATGCAGGTGTAGAGGATTTTTTTTTTTTTTTTTTTTTAGCATTTCACATTGCCTGTGACTGGAGTGTCCTCTCATTAGAAAGTTGAGTTGTTGACAGAGGAAGCACGCAGGCACCAATTATGCGCAGATTCTTCCCTACTTGACAGATGAAAGCATCAGCAATATGGAGGATGTCTATCCGCTTCTCTATAGGATCAGACCGATTTACTGGTTTCCTGATGAATCAGGCCAATATCTGTTTTTTTTATATTCGTCTTTTTTTTTAATCAATATGAGATGATGGTGTGTCCATGTCTTTCCTCACCAATATAGAAGAGGTGATTCTCTACGTCTTTTTTTAATTTGTTGTAAAGATTTCATCATCTTTTATTCTTTTAGTTTGTTTATTCAGACATTTCATTATTAAAAAAATTTACTCTTGTAACAGCATCCTTGCTTATTTTTTACCTAGTAATTTATAAATCAAAATACATTGAATATCAGCAAAAATATTGGCTATTAGTTTCAGTAAAAAAAAAAAAAAATCTACATATTGTAATGCTGTTTGATGTTTGCTGCTATACCAGCAATTAGATATGATTCTTTGTGTTTTTCTATTGATCAGCACATGATATGTTGTACTGCTGTTGGATGTCATAGTTTGTTTACTGAGTTGTACATGACACAAAGGCTGCTATACATTCACACCTCAATGAGCCAGGCTCATAAATGGACTAGAGTTACATTGTTTTATGGGGCCGTTAAAGCATTAATCCTAACATTTTGACTCCAGCTGTATGTAACGTTCACTGTCCGTTGCGTTAAGTACTGTATATCGCGCTCTGTTGGCAGCTCCCTCCATGTTGCTCGCGACAGCTGATGTGGTTGTAATAGAGGTCTTGTAACAACCACAGCCTGTCAGATATCTCGGGGAAACACAAATGTACTTCTTGTCATTCTGTCAGATTCTTAATGGGGGTTTGTTAGCCCAGAAAGATATCTGTAGCCGGCCTGTCACTGTGCAACCAGCCTTGATGTTTTTTCTTTTTTTTTTTTTTTTTTTTTTTTTTTTCTTTTTTTGTAGTTAGCCAGGCCTTGTTTGTATCTTCATTCCCTTTATATATTCAGTGCTGTCATGATTTTTTTTTTTTTTTTTTTTTTTTTTAATGTTGATGCTTTCTACAAGATGTCTCCTTCGCTGGTGCTCAGTGGGCTGTCTGCGTGATGTTAATGGTGTTTCTGAGGAGTACTTGTGACAAGGGGACTGAAGGTCGTGCTGTAGAGTGACTGGCACTCCGGCGCTGGATGTTAAGTCTCTCTGTTATATGTAATGTTTTAGACGCCGCGTGCTGCATTGTCCTCGTTACCTGCCTCTCTGCCTTCCTCTCCACAGTCCATCTTGTGTGTGACTGTGTGTGGCGGAGGAGGAGACACGGCTTTTAATGTTGGTCTCTGCGGACAATAACACATTAAATGACTTGGTCATTACTCATAAATTATTTTTAGTCCAGGGGAGAGAATATTAAATAAAGCAAAACTCCCCCAGCCTACAGTTTTCTGCTTTCTACAGTGACGCAATGTGGTGTGTGGAGAAATATTGATTAATTGAATTTGTGTTTGATTTTGGGGGCTGGGGGCTGCTTTGTGTTAGACTTATGTAGAGAATAGATTGACCACCAGCAGAATAAAGAGGAGAGTTTCCTCTCCCATCACTTAGTACAGCAGATTGCTGAATCCTCTATATTAGGGCTGCATGATATTGATTAAAAAATTATATTGTGAATTTTTTTCTTTGCTGAATATTGCAGTAGGAATATGATATGTGTGGACAGAACCCTTTTTATATATATAAAATGTCTTCTTGAAAAAATAGCTCAAAAAATCTGCCTCTGGTTTGCTCAGGCTGAGTATAATAAAACATTTACACCATCATGAACAACATGATTTATTGGTCATAGTCTTTCCTTGTTACAAAAAAAAAAAAAAAAAAATCTTGTGGTTTTGAAAATGCAGAGGTAAACATTTTGATTTGTTTTAAATGGTTGTACAGCCTTACTGTATTGAGAGAGATGGGAGGCAGAGATATTTTGTGTCCCGCACTGAGCTCAAGTGATGTCAGAACGGAGGTAAACAGCACCATCTGTGAAGCCGTAATTACGCTGCCATTTTACAGCACAGCCAGGAGGCAACTTCCAGGCCCAGGTGTTCCCTGTGCTGTTGCTGTGCATCACTATATTCTTAAATCCCCAACCACACACACACACACACACACACACACACACACACACACACACACACACTGTATTCAAATATGACCGAGTACCTTGAATACAGGTTCATTTAGCTTTACAAGAGAAAAAACACAAACACAAAATGCAGTTTTTAGTCAGTAATTAATCATTCAAACAAAAATATTTATATGCACAGTTTTTGGCTTCATATTTATAATCTATGGGGGAAAAAAATAACCCTGCCTCCCACACACTGCCTGTTTTTCTCAGTGTGTGTGTGTGTGTGTGTGTGTGTGCACGCATGAACGTGTGCAGCCAGACACACTCGCACACCCTTACGCCCTCGTGACCTTGTTACCATATCCACCGAAATGCCAAAGGATGTTTCCCTCGGCTTATTTGAAACAAGAGCGCACAGTAAATTGGTGCTCAGGAGAGGAAAAAACACGGGGAGATTGTTGCTGAAAGTCCGTGGCATCATATTGACGAAATAAATCATCTCTGCCTCTCAGACTGATCATGTTGCTCGGTCTGTTGCCACGGGGCTCCAGTTGATATTGTTTGTTACCATTTTCTAATTTAGTCAGAATGAAGGTTTGGCTCCTGCTAACAATATTATTCTCTCAGTCAGCTGTAGCACCTCTAAATTTCTTTATTTTTATGACCAGGGATGGCAGGAGGCTCCTTAACGCGGGGGTAGTTTACAGTAGATGCCGCCATAGTGGGTGATATACACGCAGCCTCAAGGCACCGGCGAACACTCCCAAGGGTGATAGAGATATCCGATCGACACCCTGATAATGAGACAGAGAGGGAGTGAGTGAGGGAGAGTGGTTCAATGCGAACTCTTGTAAAACAGGATAAGGAAGTCCTCACTTGACTCTCCACTACTGAAAAAATCAGCATGGCAGCAGCTCATGTATTTTTAGATGCCCTTTTTCCGTGCAGTGTTTTTCGGCTACTGTGGCCGCAATGAGCAACGATAAAAAGTTTAACAGTGGAGTGGCAATTGTTTTGCAAAGCCAAGCCAATGTGTGATGAAAAATAAATAAATAAATAAATAAATAAAAGTGAAAAAGAGGCGGTAACTGGTCCTGGAAAAATAGAAATACAGTGATAAGTAATGATGATCGCCGTTACGAGTAAAGCTCAAGGGTCTCGCTTTATGGACTGTATGTTATAATTTGTTTTCCCACTCATCGATTGCACTGCAATACACTGTAACAGAGCAGATCCAACCGCAGTGCTGTGTTTTACTGTGTGGGTGTATGTCTTTTTTTTTTTTTTAGAGTGAGAAGCAGGAAGAGAGAGAGAGAGAGAGAGAGAGAGAGAGAGTAAGAGAGTATAGGTACAGTATATTGGTACATCTGTCAGTATAAACACATGTAGGTGCACGCTGTATAGCTGCATGGATTTGTATGGAGATAACAGTGTGGCTGAGGTTAAACCTGCGAAACTCTTTTATACATCTACACTCTTGGGAAAAAATAGCTTTGATTATTTATTACTTAATAGTAGAATTAGAAAAAAAAAGAGAGAGAGAGGGAGAGAGAGAGAGAGAGAGAGAGAGAGAGGCCGAGGGAGCCCCAGCTGGAGCGGTCTACTGGGCTTTTGTAGTAGAGGGAGTATTGTCCCTATAAAGCAGAAAATGGCTTCATTCGAGTGGAAGCAGATATTTTTAGCTTGAGACAATAGTCAGCCAGCTGAGAAACTTTCCCTCTGGTTATTGTCTCAAAATTAAGCGAGGATAGCTGAATATTAACCCCCCAACCCCGGCCACCATGGCCCCTAGTATAAGCCGTGGCCTTTCAGTCCACCGACAACCTTTTGGCTGACCTTCTAACTATGCCTATACGACACGCTGCGACACATCTGCAGAGCTCTGGTCATGTGCGGGACATAACGCCGCACATGACAGTCTTGAGGCCCGCTGCCGCGTACGCGTGGTGCCTCACCGTTTGGGAAGGCGGCGAGATTTGATCTAAAACTCATCCTGCAATCACAATCACACACCTGAAAGAGACACAGTGGCTGAAGTTTGCTAGAAATTCTCCAGCTTTCAGGCTTTATGGGGGGTTGTTAGGATCCGATGAAGTCGTGCATTATTGATTCTCAGTGTGAGGTGGGCTTTGAAGTCGTGCAAATGTCTGGATTCACCAAATTGACTTTCCCCCGTCCTTCTCTGTGTGTGTCCTCCAGGACTACACTTTGACTATGTACTTCCAGCAAGCATGGCGGGACAAGCGTCTGTCATACTCTGAGATTGCCCTCAATCTGACGCTGGATAATCGAGTGGCAGACCAGCTGTGGGTCCCAGACACCTACTTCCTCAATGACAAGAAGTCCTTCGTTCATGGCGTCACAGTCAAGAACAGGATGATCCGTCTCCACCCTGATGGGACAGTACTTTATGGACTCAGGTAAGCCATTTACAGCTTGCATTTCATTACCAGCGGCATTAGTGGATTGATCATGAGCCACGATGAAATAACGTGGCCGTATCTGATGCTTTGTACTCGATTAAGTCGTTTTAATGACCTTTCAATGCAGTCCGAGTGAGTGTGCTCGCTCATGTTCTCATCTTCATCAATTTTGGGTCAGCATGCGTGAAGCATGTTAAATTGAACTTACATGCATTACAAGGACTTACATGCATTTTAACCTTTCCACAGCCCCTAATGATTATCAGTATCAATAATTGATACACGGCAATCAATAATGAAGCAAGGCGGTACAAACAGAGGAAATGTATCTGATTGTGCAGGCTGGTTCTATCCATCCAGAAAACATCTCTTTGTGGTGCTGGTCTCCGATGCCTCTGAGAAGATTGTCATCCATAATTGATAAATCATAATCAATAATGTAGCAGTTCAATACAAACACAGAATCTGTATTTGTACTGCTGCGATGGATTTGATCGCCCGGTCGAGAATGCCCCCATCCATCATTTTAGAGCTGCTGCTGGCCGCTGCCGCCTGCTGCCTCCTCTGATCTGTAGCCTGCTCTCCGTGTGTGTGTGTGTGTGTGTGTGTGTGTATGAGACGCTTGTGCAAATGATCTCAGATTAGTGTCCGCATTTAAAAGATGAGATTATTGTTGCTAATTCAAGACGTTAACATTGCAGCATTCATTCATTCTCTCTCTCCCTCTCTCTCTCTCTCTCTCTTGGCTGTGATGCACCTCTTGTGCGGAGACTGCTTAAAAAATTAAAGTATCTGCACTGCAGCAGATAATTCATAGCCGTATTTTATTGCAAAAATCAATAAATGTAATTTATAACGCTCTGACTCAATTATATAAGCTCGCCACATGTTTTTGCATAACAGCCAAAAAAGAATGGAAGAGAGGAGAGAGGTGCTGTAAATTTGAGGGTGTGCGTGCAGCAGGGAGATGTGGTTGTTACCTCAGATACCTTGTCCTTGTCAGTGCCGCTGCCTCCCGGCTCCTCTATTATTTGGTTTGTGGGTTTGGTCCAGGTTTTATTTGATGCTAGTAAGTCCAGACACAAGCTGCTGTCAGAGTCAGCTCGGCCAGATGCCTGTGTGCTCAGAGCGCGCTGACACATACCTGTAGAGACGGGCCGGCTGGTTGCAACAGCAGGGCTCTGTGGATGGGAGAAGATGGCTAACTGAAGGGAGCTGCAGAGCCTTCAATGGCAAAACAGAGCCAGAGAAGAAGAAGAAGAGAAAAAAAAAGCAAGAGCAAAACACAGAGGAGCACACACTCCCCACAATCTGTCGGAGTGTGCGTCTCTTGTTTACTGTTTGTTCTCGAGTCGTGCACATTTCCCCTCATACATAAAAATGGGACATGATAAATTCAGCTGTAATTTAATCAATGTGCTAATGTCAAGGCCACTGGATATGTCAATAGCAGCAGCTCCTATTGTTGTGTTGAGGCTCCAGACAGGCAGTGATGGGTTGTAATCACTGTTTTGAATTTTAGCCGTGAAACATTTCAGCTTTCAAAATGTCTTCGTGCACAAACCACATCATACTCAAACCAGTGCTAGATTTTCAAGATTGCACTAGAAAAATACTAGCTCTAATTATACTCACCTCCTTCAATTCATGACTCGTTTACTTTCTCTTGCATAAACCCACCGGCCCTTCTAGTATTAAGGTTGCACATAAAAAAAAAAAAAAAAAAAACGTGTAAGATATTAGATCATGTTGCCTCCAAACTCTTTGCATAATAAGAGGGGGAAAATAAAAATATTTCCTGCCACTATTGGCCCCAGAGATGATCATGGATTTCTGCTGAACTAACCGAAATTAACTAACACCGTACCTGGGGAGCGCCAGCAGATTACAGTGTTGTTTGGTTTGCACCAAGAGGTGTTTGCGTGTGCATTTGTGCGTGCATGTGTGCGAGTGGATGTGCGTGAGTGGGCGGATGTTATTTTTGGGGTGCATGCGGGGGAGGAGGAGGTGGGGGAGGAGGCGGGTGGGGGGTGAGATTGGGGTGGGGGCGGAGGTGGTGGTGGTGGGGGGGTGTTGTTTACTCCCTATTCCCTGGATACATTGCATCCCAATCCTGCCAAATCCTGGCCTTCAATTACCAGGAGGAGCAGAAAATTACAACAGTGCTCCCAACTGTCACTTTAGAGCTCAGTTTGACTCGCAGGGAGAGGCAGTCTGATCTAATTACCCAGCCCCTGAAAAGGCTCCGCCAATAACATGACTACCACCCAGGCAGTGAGGAGACACACACATACACACACTCACACACGCACACACACACACACACACAATGCTAAAAAACATATTTTAGAATACACAACGGCCTCCCTAGCCTTTTGTTTTAAAAGCCAAAAACGTCCAGAGCATACTCAAGATTCCTGATACATTCAAGCCAAAAATTCAAGGGAGAGGGAGAAAGAGAATGAGAATGAGAGAGAGACATCCATACGCTGGCTGAAGGTCAGACTTCATTCAAAATGGAGAAATTGCTAGAATTCTCCTTCCCCTCTCTCTCTCTCTCTCCCTCTCTCTCCTCCCTCCCTCATCTCTCTGAATATTGTAACTCCTTTTGTGAGAGGACACATCCTTGTGCTATGGAGGCTGACGTCCTCTTTTGTCAGGACTAGGAGTGCTCCACTCCACAGCTCAATAGATGACATCGCATGGCCAGGAGGAGAAAGCTGCTGAGTGGAGGAAGAGAGGGATTTGAATAACCCTTTTTTTCCCGTCGATACCGTCAATACAGGCTTAGCATCGCCTTCAAAGTTATCGATCTCTGCCTCAGATCAATGATCGGCGCGGGCGGTGTTTGAAATATTTGACATTACTGTGTGTGTGTTTGAAACTCCTATAACTGATTTGGCTAAGGCTCTTGCACATATGACCCCCGCTCCCTTGAAGAGCCAGTGCAGGCATTTTATTTTGAGATTTGGCAACAGAGCCCATGTAGCAAGAACCATTCAGGGCGTACTGTGTTACCTCAGCTCAACATGGGCTCTATATCCAAAATGAAAGCAGCTCCCTCATCTTTATTTCCTTTCCAACTTGATATAATGTGATACAAGTCAACATACAATTCGAAATATATTGTATGCTACAGTTTTAAAATGATTTCTTAATTATTTTGTTGTGTGTGCCAGTGTAATTAAAGCCTACATATGTTTGAGAGCCGGTTGCAACAATTGGTTTCCGTCCGCTACATTTGTTTTGTTGTCTGGCCTCTGCTTTAGCGCTCCCTTGAAACGAGCTCCTGTCTGGGAATTCATGGTGGTTGTGTTACGTCCGTAAACAAGGTCATTTGGAATAAAGGTGCACAGGCTGCCTTAGGGGGTCTACACACAGCCTGGACTGAACTGTGAGGGAACATGCGGGTGTGGGGAAGAGGGGGGGGCCGATGGGGGCGGCAAAACAGCCTTTTTTAGACCTCCATGTCCTATTAGCTCCGACACAGAGCAAATGTGGCGTGTTTGAATCTGCGTGATCTGGTGGAACGTGGCCTCTCCTCCGGCAGGTTGCGATGAGAGAGAGGGACCGGCCTGATGTTGATGAAGAGCAAACAAGCCTATGGTCCATGATCACCGCTGCAACGGTCCACAACACGCTCTCACTGCAGTGGAGAGGAGGAGGAGGAGAGGCAAGGACAGGGAGGGAATTCTGCAGAGATTCGACATAGTATTTTAGTTGCCACTGTGGGTTACATATCGGACATGCCAGCGCGCCAGGCGATGCAAAAGCAGCTCTTGATCAGTGATGCACCGTCTCTCCTCAGACAAAAAAGCTTCGAGACTTCTGCTGATGATGTAGGTGGGCTATAAATAGGCTGTTATTTTTACTGCTGCCATTTTGGCCTCATTTCCGCTTTTCCCCTGTGCTTCCTCTGCCACTGTGATGATTTAGTGGTGGTGATGGTGAGTGACTGACTGGCTGGCGAGCACAACATCCCAGTAAGTTGCGGCCATAGAGGGGTAAACTAGGACAGCAGTAAGACTCCTGTGTTAATCCCCCAGTGCACCATGGCCCTGCTAACTGGCTCTTATGTAAGAGCCCAGAGAGCAAGAAAAAGGAGAGAGAGGAAGACAGAGGCAGGGAGGCAGGGAGAGTGTAGGAGAGAGAGAAAAAGATGTGTGCCTCCACGTCTCGAAAAATGAAATCCCAAACTTGCCAGACTGGGCCCAAGGGAGCTGCGGAGTCTTATGTGGAAGGATTTCAAATTAACTTGTGCTCTTAATTATTAAAGACAAAGCACTCTTCAAGATTCGTTTGTACATATGGTGAAGCTGTGAGAGGAAACATATTGTGATTTAGGTTTGGCAGCGGCAAGCCGAAGCGTAGTTCATTGTTGATGACCAGCCGTGGCAAAAATTTGGATACAGTTTCCAATATTTGTACCTCTCAAAGTGGATTTATGAAGCCTGGCAGCTACACAGGCTCAAAGGCAGGAGAGATAAAATAAAATCCTTTTTATTATTTGTTATAATTCTCACTATTCACTATTACTACTGTGTCCAGGTCTGGGTATTGACCGACTATTTTCATTGTCATGCATGAATGGACAACAGAAACCCATTAATGACTTGATATTAACCAGCCATGACAAGGGAACTCCAAGGTCATGGCTGATACTTAAACCTATACAGGAATTTGTCCCACAGGCAGCCATTATTGTTAATGGTTGCATGATGCTATTATATTTGAAATCAATAAATATGTGTGTGGAGGTGAATGTGGGTTTTTCTTACAAGACTGGGATGGTAGATTTAGTCCCTGCAGTCACATTCATCAGTTGTGCGTCCAGCCTCTCTTAGAGAGCCTTGGGGGTTTGGCACGGGTGCCAGCCCGTCTCAGCTCTGGCCAACTTGTCGTGTGTGTAGCCGGAACTGTTTTGCTCTGACTGAACCCGCTGCATACGGGTGGCTCACACGCAAACACTGCGTGTTGCAGGACCATGCTTGGAGAAGTTAAACCCTTTGTGTAATATTAGTGTGCAGTACAAGGTTTGAGGAAAGGTCAGATCACATGGTAAATGGCTTAAACATGTTGCAAACTTTAATTCCACGGAAAAAGAAACAGGTCTGGTTCAGCTAGAGGAGGAACTTTAGGCGTTTTTGGACATAAGATGTGGGAAGGTGACAGGGTCCACCATCCACCATGGGGATAAAACAGTTTTGACCTAGTAAACCAACAGAAAGGGAAGTGCTAGCTCAGTAGCTGCAGAGCACAGGGCTCAAACTTGGTTGTAGAATATTTTTGATTGATCGATTTTTGATTTTTGTCTCGTATTCATTGTTAAAATGTTGTTTTTTTCTTCAAACATCTGCAAAAATCTGCCAGTAGGATGAGATAATCTCTCTTGTTTCCAGTGCTCATAAGCTTGTTTCCAGAATGTTCTTGAATGATACAAGGGGGCTGATCTGCCATTTTTATGCTTGATCCCAGAAAAACATCTGAAAGTGAAACTGCACTGGAAACAAGAGGGGTTACCTCGTCCCACTGGCAGACTCTTTTCACTGGTTTGAGGAAAAAAACAAGATTTTAAGACTCAATGTGAAACTAAATGACTTGTTAAGATGGAGGACCTCCCCTCCCCCTCCCACACACACACACACACACACACACATACACACTGATCTGAATGAATGTTAGTTTTTGTCTTGGTTTCTTGCGTGACAGTCAAACCTCAGTATTCACCAAAGCATTGTTCCCCTTGGCCTATCATTTCAGTTTTTATTTTTTTAACCTTTAAAGCTAATTCTTGTGCAGTAAACTGATATGAATACTGATATTCTCAAATTTGGGTATTACTGCCTTGTAGATGATGTGTTGTATTGTTGATGTTTTTTTACATAATCATTTTTAACACCTGGTTGATTTTTAGTCCCCCGCTGGAACAATAAAGATGTCACTTTGCTTCACGTCACTTAATCTGGCAAACAAGATTTGACTTTGGGTTTATTTCGCTTTCACAATGAGCCTGGACTTGATTTTTCCTTTTGAACACGGTGTTTTCTGAAGAGCGGCTTGATGCCAGTTCAGCCCTGAGTCACAATGGATTTTTTCCTCATCCTGCTCTGATGTGTGTATCACACTCGGTAATGAAGGTCAAATGAAACAGGCTGCTTTGTTAGTGGCTGCTAGTGCTGAATCCTATATTTTCCTTCCCACCTGGTGTGTAGGATCACCACAACGGCAGCCTGCATGATGGACCTGCGCCGCTACCCTCTAGATGAGCAAAACTGCACCCTGGAGATCGAAAGCTGTAAGTACCGTCGTCCCTGACAACAAGCTCTCTCCCACCATGAGCTCACACGCCCACATGGAGATGTAGAATTAAATAGATCCCACGTTCACGGCTCTGAAATCTGGTGCTGGGTTTGACACAGTCCGCCCAGTGGCGGCAAGGTAGAACGTGATAAGACTTGCACGTATAAAACGCTGAGGAAGGCTGATGAGAAATCAAGAGATACGCATCACGACGACGAACATCACTAATAGCTCAGTGGCTGATAACATCCACGCTAATTAATTCAACTCAAATTCCAGTTGCTTCCCAAGGCATTGAGGAGCTTGATTAGGTCCAGTGTTTTTGGGGTGCGCTGATAATGGATGTAGTGTGCATTTTTCAGCCTGCCTAGTTTTACAGCACAATGAGCTCGTTTCACGTGGCGGCTGTATAATTGTACGTGTAATGCGGCATTCTTGAGTCAGCTAGAGAGGAACATGAGAGAGACAGACGAGGCCCTCTCCGTATTTTATCAGGTTCCCCGGAGAGGTGGATTATGGGCCTGGGATGTGGTGTAGGGCTCAGTCTTCCTGGGTTTGATCACACTGTTGCCAGCAGCGTTAAGCAGCACAAAAACAGTGCGGGTCAGAACCGCCTCTCTTTGGTCCGCTCCCATTGTGCTTGCCATCTTTCTCTCTCTCTCTCTCTCTCGCCTTCACTCTGCTCCGTCTCCTTCTTGTTCTCTCCCTTTATCTTTCACTCTTCCTGTACCCCTCTCTCATCTCCTTTCTTTGCACTCTCATCCTCTCGCCTCTCCTTTTTTTTTTTATCTCCCAGCCTTTTTTATCTCTCTCTCCATCACTCATACTCCTTTTTTTCCCCTCCTCCTCTCTCAGGCGTACACACAGGCACACACAAAATGCATACTCATGTGCACACACACACAATCATACACAATCACGCACACACGGCTCACACAGGCTCCAGTTTTGATCACCAGGCAGTATCTGCTCTCATATGGATTAACTGGCGACGGTTTTAACGTTGGAATCGCTTCATGCCAGAGCATGCTATTTTATTCAGACTAATGAGCCCAGAGAACTCTCACTTCCCTTGATAAACTTGATGCATTTTTAACAGACAGAAGTCTTAAAACCCCAGATCCCTCGGTACATCAGCAGCTCGCTGCCGTAGCTCAGGCCAGTGGTCTCCCATGCTGGGCTGCACCGAGCAATAATTGATTTCTACCCCCTCACATTCAAGATCTAATGCATACATACACATGCAAACACACACCCACGAATGTACACATATATACCCACTGTTCTCACTCTCTCTCTCTCTCACTCTCTCTCTCCCATCTTCATCTCTCCCCCTCTCAAGACTCACATAACAGCCACGACCCTGCGTGATGATGGTGATGTAATAGGTTGACAGACTTCTGTCCAAAAATGTACAGTGTTTGAGACAGAGACAATGGCCCAGAACTAATAGAGCTGATGCAAACTGAGTGACCAGCAACGTAGAGGCCACAAAGCCCTCCCTCCTCCTTCCTTCCTTCCTTCCTTCCTATCTTCCTTCCTCCCTTCCTCCTTTCCTTCCACTCCTTGCCCCCTCCCCCCTCACACCCCCACCCCTCGATCCCGGCCCTTCGCAGCTGATCAGAAGTGCACTGAGCTGCACATCAAAACGGCAGCATGGTGGACTCCGCCTGGCTAATTGGGGTGATGCCGGGTTGCACAGGCTCAGGATGATAACGCAGACAGTAGCTGCTGTGGAGGGGCAACTACTGTATTTGCTGATGTACATTTTCGAGGCTCTCACTCTTTGTGTTTTGCACCACAGCTGTGCATTTGATATGAGTCCTCCCTTTGACTTTTAGAATTTATTTCATCCCAGCCACTAGAAATGCAACAACTTGACGGTGTGAGATGGAGTCTGGCACCCGCTCAGCCGGTTACAACCTCGCTTACGACCTCTCCCGTTTTCCACCTTCACCTGCACATGAAGGCCCGAGAAATGGAGGAATCATGTCTTAATTTTTCGAAATCAAAGCCTCGGAGTTTAATTATTCATAGCATCTAAATAGGTCGCTGCCTCTTATTATGAGCGCGACACAGACAAAGCAGAACCCAGAGCGGGGAGACGCCTGCTCGCTGTTTGCCTGTGATGCTGCTCATGACAGAGACAGACGCTCGGCGGCAGGAGAGGAAGGTCCCCTGGCTGCTGCAGGTTCCATCCATGTGCATCAAAATCTCTGCTGCTCACAGTGTTCTCGTGCACCTTTGAAAACGGCGCTGGTTTGATGCTTCAGAACTGATGCGCAGACAGAACGAGAAAGGATGCGTGTTCATGTCACTATTGTGAAATATACACTATGAAATTAGATGTGGTGCACAAAAACATCTCCTAGCAGCTGCAGAGTGTTTTGCTCTCCACGTTATTCTTGTCTGCCGTGCGCTCTCCTTTTTTTCTTTCATAATGCATTACAGTAAGGTGCACTATGTAAAATTGCTTTGACATCAGGACTGGTTAGACTCAACTGACAAAACATGGAGAGAAGGCAGTTTCATGGTTGAGCCTATATGGTCCCACATTTTTGGTGTCCTTACTTCAATCAGCTTTTCATAGTGCACTTTTTCACCACTGCCCACTGGAACCTTCATATAAATAAATAAATGTGCATTTTACCACTCTCAGTCACTGACGGATACAACACAGCAGTGATTCAACATAGCCTAGCCAGTTCATGAAAGCTTTAACATTTGTTTTTCTAAACATTCATTGGGAAAAATCCTCTGTGATGCAACTTATGTTCAGAGAAGCACCAACAGTGTCTTGTTTAGAATAAATCTAAGATGTAGAGGAAATATAAGAAAACATAGTCTACGCTGAATGTCTTCATGATTCATATTATTGAATTCAAAACACCAAAGCAGTCACTGCCCATCACCAAAACAAAGAAAATTGCCCAAAACAAAGAAAATCAAGATTTTTTATGTATTATCACCGAAATTACATGCATAATGTGATGGTTGAGTCTACAGGGTACTCATCATTGGACCTGTTAGGGCACTTTTCCGTGCCGTAGAATCTGCTCTACTCACCTCGGCTCTACTCAGTCACGTGTGGGTGTGTTGACTATTTTTTCTCTACCCAAGCCCCACACGAGTGTTTTATTTTTAAAAAATCAACAAGACCAACTTGAAATGGCTGTTTAACATGAATAGTATTAGTTTAGCTAAGAGATTCCCTTGGATTTTTTTTTATTTTTTTTTTTTACATGGATAGATTATCGACTGCGACACAAGTTTTGTGAGTCTCACTTTGGTATTTCCTGGTTGTAAGCAGCGACCAGTGGTGGTTTGCTGTTGAATTTCTCTCTGACCAGTCAATGGAAAACCAAAACAGAAAAAAAAAAAAAAAAAAAAGTGAGTAGAGCTGAGGCGAGGAGAGTAGACCAAGTAATGGAAAAGGGCCTTAGACTCAGCTGACAAAAAACCTGGAATATGCACAAACGTTGATGGTTGAATGTACATGGCTTTCAATGTTTTTTAATGATGAATAACATGCTTATTTGATTTTTTTTAATCAGTTGAGTCTATATGATCCTTACCTCAGTCCGGTTTTCATTTTGCATAATACACTTTGAGTGTATCTGCACAGCAGCACTGCTACGAACACAATGAAGTCAACAACAGCTCTCAGTTCGTTCATCAGCAGATGTGCATCATTTTACACATCGGACTATAATGTACATTTACTGAATGACAGTGTCTGTTCCTCTACACCAGTAATGGATGCTCTCTCTAAGTGTCTAGGCTTTCATTGCCCCCCTGCAGATGGATACACCACAGATGATATTGAGTTTTACTGGCGAGGTGGAGACGGAGCGGTGTCCGGCGTGGACAGGATAGAGCTGCCTCAGTTCTCTATTGTCGACTACAAACTCATCTCCAAGAACGTAGTCTTCTCCACAGGTAAAGCGGCACACAACACGTTGTTTTTCTCGTTTGTCTTTTGTCTGTGGCGACTGAAATGTTTGAACGGAACCACTGAATTTTAACGTAAAAAGGACACGTGAGTAAAGAATATCCTGTAATCCTATTTTTAATCAACCAATGTGCCGGAGACTGATACGGCGTGCTCTCCTGTGTCAAGGAGAATATAGCTTTCAGTGGGCGTCATTGAGGAAAATCTATTTCCATCCCATCTCCTCTATCCCTCTGCCTTCTTCAGGTTCCTACCCCCGCCTGTCCCTCAGCTTCAAGCTTAAGAGGAACATCGGCTACTTCATCCTGCAGACCTACATGCCTTCCATCCTGATCACCATCCTGTCCTGGGTCTCCTTCTGGATCAACTACGATGCCTCGGCTGCCAGAGTGGCCCTGGGTAGGATGATCGCCTCCTTGTTGCCGAACAGTCGCCTTGGGAAAACTAATTGATAAGAACTCAGGGAAAAAGAGATATTAGCGGTACAATGTGTGACAAAGAGATATTCTCACATGAAGGCTTTAATTTTCTGCCGCTAAATCCAACATGAACGCTTTTGATTGGGCGCTCCAGGTGGTTAACACCATATGATTTATTGAGTGTGTCTGATCTCTGTTTTTCGACAGCAGGATCCGCTCTCTAACCTTTTTTTTTTTTTTTTTTCCATTTACTTTTTCTCTCGTTAGCTGTAAGCGTGTGAATGATAGCGCTCCGTGATAGGCTGTCTGGCTAAATGTCTGTTGTTCGGAGATGACTGTATGCATGACTCATGCAGAGAGAAAGGTACAGCTACAGCTCGACCTTGAAGCGTGCTTGCTGTCTTTCTTTCTGCCTGTCTGTCTGTCAGCACGTCTCTCTCTCTCTCTCTCTCTCGCTGGACACAGATCCCGGCTTATCAGAGCCAGATCACGGCTAAATCGCAGACGATCAGCGCGAGCAAATGGCGCCGGCAGTTGCTTAAATGCATTTTATAACTGGATTTATTTATTTATTTATTTATTTTACACCTTTGTCAAACACTGATGGAAAACTGAGATGTGTCAAAGATTTTGTGAGACTTAAAATCGAGAATGATAGGTCGGAACAGTTAGAAACAGCTCTGCCCATTTTCCTCTACAAAGTGCAGCACACGAGGGTTGGACGCTAAGCCCCAGCCAGTGTTTACAAACAGGAGAGTTTTATGATTTAAAGATCTGCTTTGCTATCCACGGCCTGAAGACAGAGGCAATGCAAATGTGGCAGAGCGAGTGCGGCCAGTGAGAGATGGTGCTACATGCTACAGTGACGCTGCTGGCTGCTGAGTTATTTATAATACGTGTGAATCTGACCAAATGCAGATTGTGCAGGCAGATGACTAATGTATCAAATACAATGTGTGTATGTCAAAAAAAGCAGGTGAATTGTGCTGTGACTAATAGCAGATGTTTAGAGTGGTAACGCTATGCTTTTTATGTAGCCTACAGTTTGTTCCCGTCCATTTAGAGACGTAATTGGACAGAAAGCCTGAACCCTCCATTATGCATATGTAACACACACACACACACACACACATACACACACACAGGCCTGTGGTCTCATGTGGTTTCTAGGGATCTATTTGCCCATATGGGTTCATATTCTTTCAGGTCTGCCTGTTCGCTAAACCGCCGCTATGTTATGTGCTGTATAAAGACACACAGAATGCCTGTGTTCACAATCAAATACATATTCATAACCTTTGAAGATAAACACCTGATGTCAGTCGTTTGATGTGCAAAATGCAAAAAAATAAATAAATATGACCTTCTAGTCAACTTGATACACAGATAAGCTTTTGGCGTAGGCATATACATAACGGTAGTAGTGTTTTATAGCATCCAAACACTTTCTTTTTTTCGTTTTTCTCTCCTGTCTCATCGCTGATCTCCAGGGATCACCACGGTGCTGACCATGACCACCATCAACACCCACTTGCGAGAGACGCTCCCTAAGATCCCCTATGTGAAGGCTATTGACATGTACCTGATGGGCTGCTTTGTGTTTGTCTTCCTGGCCCTGCTCGAGTACGCCTTCGTCAACTACATCTTCTTCGGCCGGGGGCCCCAGCGGCAGAAGAAGGCGGCTGAGAAAGCAGCCACTGCCAATAACGAGAAGCTCAGACCCGACCCCAACAAGGTGTGTGGAAGATAGCTTTTTTATTTCTGTCTTGCCGTGTTGTAGTGTTGGTTAATGTGTATGCTTGTTGCTGTGGGGGCCAGTGACTTCTTCTCCTCTCAAGGTCAATGTGATGCTGTGATCAATGCTTGATGTCCTTTACCAACAGCCTTTACTCTTGACTCTTAGCTCTCCATTTCTCCCTGGTTTAGCCTTTTGTATCAGCAACAGTTGAATGGAAAAAAAAGAAACATTTTTTTTTTTTTTTTTTTTTTTTTACTCAGACTAGGATCTGAAACAAATGACTGGCTTACACTTTATCTCCCTATTTCTGTGTCTCTCAAAGGGCAAGGAGTCTTGGACAAATCACTGGCTGTGGTCCCAAAGCCTTCCCTTTAAATTTTATTCAGCTGCTAAAGTTAGCAGCAGCAGCAGCAGCAGCAACAACAGCAAAAGAAAAAAAAAAGAAAAAAAAAAAAGAAAAAAACACCCTTTCCTTCTGAGTGTGGCAAGCTACGATTTCCCCTAAGTAACAGTGCTGATTTTGTATGCTTGCAGTGGCTGGTGGGAAATGTAGTTCAGAGAGATGATGCTCTGTATGCCAGAATGAAACAGAGGGAAATTGACGCATATGACTCGATGTGGGATCCCATCTTTGTGGACGATGCCGCATTAGGACTAGGCGAGCAAAGAAATAAGGTACTGGAGGTTTTGAAAGTCAAAACTAACAATGTCATCAATCTGAATCAATCCAGATCCAGAGGAAAATGCTGTAGTTTTTTATGCATTTCTTTGATTTCTATAAACTTTTAAGGCAACTTTGATCATCACTCCCACCATTGTGTTTTTCCCTCTCTTGGTTTGCTCTTCATGCATTTTCCTGACAAACATGGCTTAGCAGTTTGATTTCTGCAGGCTTTAATCTAATCTTGAGTCAGGTTATACATTTAAATTTGACGGGAAATGGCAAATATGGCCAGAGACGAAAAATGGCTTTAACTTTAAGCTACTCTTAAATTAATATTGGTTTGAGACAGACTGAATCTCAAAGGCAATTGATAACTCTCCAAAGAATCAGTGAAGCAATTGAAAGAAAATGAGTTGGTAGGGTTATATTGCCCGGCCTAACAGATAAGAGAAAAAGATCATTTGCAGTTTGATGAGTAGCGCCAACTAAGTGGCTTTGCTTCAGACTTAAGCTCCACAAAAAGCAGCAGATACTACAAGCTCTATTTCCAACAAGTTAGGACAGGACTATAGAGTTGTTTTCCTCACAAGTCAGGCTATGGATGAAGAAATGTTGATCTGAATTCACTTCCCACAACGTCTTTCCTGACCTGCCCTGAACCTTTAACCTCTCCTCCATCTTTGCAAAGTCCTTGCTATTTCTCTCAACCTTATCCTCTTCACATTTTTTTGTTTTCCTTTGGTTTCTCTTTATTTACTTGGTTTGTCTTGTGACTAGACAGAATTTAACCACACCTCGGTTGAAATTCTGAGATGACAATGAAGATTTCTCCATGAGAATTAGTTTGTGGAGTGCTTTGTGCTCTTCCAGGAATGTGATTTCATAGTTTTGTGGTTGTATTATCACCCAAAATATCGATTGACAAGATGATCAATGTCACTAGTAGCTGTAAAAGTGCTTTAAAACTTTCCATACTTTGCACTGTAAGTAACACAGTTTTGATTCATTTGCACTACCCATTATTGCACCTCATTAACATTTGTACACTTATTGATTATTATACCCATACTTTATGATTATATATTTTGATAGACATGTTTTGAATTTAGAAACCTTCTAAGATGTCCCTCTGGCAGCCATTTCTCCTCACGGCCCCGCCTCTTTCTTCACCCTCACGCAGATGACCCCCGATGACAACATCCTGTTCAGCACCTTGGAGATGAAGAATGAGATGGGGGGCGCTGGGGATCTGTCTCGGGGCCTCGGTGCACCGGGGGACCCCCGCAACACCATGCTGGCCTACGATAGCTCGACGCTGCAGTATCGCAGGGCAGCCATGGCCCGCCAGAACTATGGCCATAGCGCTTTGGAGCGCCACGCCCAGAAGAAGTCGCGCCTACGGAGACGGGCCTCCCAGCTCAAGGTGAACATCCCAGACCTGTCCGACGTGAACTCTATCGATAAGTGGTCCAGGATGATCTTCCCCACCGTCTTCTCCTTCTTCAACGTGGTCTACTGGCTCTACTATGTCCATTAAACAAGATGGCGTCCGGCGGCCAGCGGGCGTGGAAAGAGGGGGAGGGGGATTTGGGGAGATGAGAGAGATCGAGAAAGAGAGGTTTAGAGAAGATGAGAGAGAGAGAGAAAGAGAGAGAGAGAGAGAGAGAATGAGAGATAAACGGTGCACCAACTTTTTTCGCTGGTTCATTTTAGAAAAATGTCGAGGAGAAAACGTGAACGCACAGACTTTCAGAAGGACTGCAGCACCCAACACTTCAGTCAGCAGTGACTCTTTTTGGAATCGGGGCAACACCTTAAAGACTGACAAACACTCTAAAAAGAAGAGCGCGTTTTAAAAAGACAAGATACGGTGCCTGTTCCAGAATTTCAATATATCACTAATATTTGTCATTCGTAGCTTACTCTCTGTGGATCAAATATTTATGCTTGTGTTTGCATATACTTTAAGGATTTGTTTTGTTTAGTATATCTATTTACTTCGTAGCCGAGCTGTCTGCATCCAGGAAAGCTTTATAGATGATTTTAAAGGAGTCATCCTTGATAGAATATTTTCCTATAATTACTGTATATCAAAAACATCCTTTAAAAGCATGCTTATGTTTGATTTCATTTGCATCTCAATCATAATGATGGAGCGCAAAGCATTTTAGTTTAACTAGTTGACGTTATTCTGTCTAGCAGTAACCATTTCGCAGCTCTCCTGTACTCGTAGCTTTGGCTCGGCCACCTGGGTGGAGGGGAGCGGGATGACAGCAGGTGGGCAGCAGGGGGCGCTCTTTTCTCTGGGCGGTCCTATGGGTCCTTAGCGATGCCGACACTGAACAGAGCAAGCTTTCTTTTTCAGGTCTTACGCAGATGCTGGTCAGGTTTGTTGGAGGTCCCATAGTGTCCTGTGAAAGAGTGGGACTGTGGACACTGACGCTTTGGCCAAGTTTATGTTTTGCTTCTGTTGTGCTCACAGAATCCAGCCCATTTCTCCATGCCCATGTTTTTTTTTTTTTTTTTTTTTTTTTTTTTTTTTAAAAAGAGCGAACATTTAACCCTCGACTCCTACGTACTTTTTACCATTATGTGAGGAGCTTCAAAGGCATATAGGACGGCTTTATCATGATCTAAGAGGGTGTAAAAACATTGCTGATAGATGAGTTGAGTTCAAGCCCTTTCATTGCAATGAGAGTTGCTGCATAAATATGGTAATCCACAATCATCATTATCAGTAGAATTGAATGATAGAACTATGATGCGTTTCATTGTGATTATAGGTTTCTGTTTTGAAAATTGTAGATAAAGATAAAAATCATGTTTAAAGAAAAAGAGATGAATCATTTTTATAAATCAATACTCACATTATGTGTAAATACTATGGATTTATTCTATTTAAATGGGTCTCTATTGTTGTTTTTTGCAGTTGAATAACAGGTAAAATGTTCCATTGAGTTTAAAAAGAAAAAAAGAAAAAAAAAAAGAAGAAGTTAATTGAGGAGAAAAAAAAAGACACAATTCACAACTTTGCTGACCCTGTACTTTTTTGGAGTTTTCTCTCTTTTTTTCTTTCTAATGGACTCTAAAAGCGTCTACTTGCCGAAACAAAAGCACTTCCAGACACCATCGGTCACTTTTGGGTCAATGTCTTGTTCTCCAGAAATGACTTTACAAGGACCCCGCTATCCAGGCATTGGAGTCAGGCATATTTTGTACAAAGTTCCTGTAAATTCCAATTGTAATATTTCATAATGACTTGTAAATATCTTGTGTAATGATTGTCAGCAATTATGAAGATGTATCTAAATTCAATTAAAACTCAATTCAGCCTATCACTTCAATAACACAATACATGGGAGGAGGTTTTGTGTTATGTGGCGCTGTGGTGTGAACTTTGTCTAGGGGTGGAGGAAGCCGCCTCGAGTATTGGGAGACCATACACACTCATTCATGGTTACTGAATGTCGAGTTCATGGGTGATTGAGTGAGTGAATGAGTGAGTGAACAGCTAAACCTGACAGTGTGAGTGAGCGGGCAAGCAAGCGAGCAAATGAGGGAGTGAATAGAAGGAGATGTGAGGGCTGCAGCTGGGGACTATTCACTGCATAATGGATGGAGAGGCAGGCGGAGGAGTCGGAGCGGGGCTGCGGTGGTCTGGGCTGGGATGGGCTTGGCCGGGGTCTGAGCGGAGCTGTGCACAGCCAGCGCCCGTCCCAGCCTCGGGGGACATTAAGGCAGAGAGCCGTATATATATGGAGGCACTCTCAGCGGCTCAGTGGCACCAGGGGCCAGAGGGCCCGCTGCATAAAAGACAGGAAGAGAAAACAATGGAGAGCCAGGAAGAGAGAGAGACATGCTTCCATCCCTGCCTTGACCTCGCTCTGCATTCAGTGGACAAACTGCAATCAGAGCATCCATCCCCCTGCCTGACCTGACCACTGTTATATAAACGGATGCTCTTGCATATTTAATGTTGGAAAATGCTGAATATTTAATGTTTGAAGAAGGAATTTCTGTTATAACCATGACTAATGTGCAGTTAATGTTTGAACTTGTGGAGCCAACAGGAGGTGATCAGATAGTAAATAACAGCAGAGGCGTTTTGACTGAGGGAGTAAACTTACAGAGTAGAACAGAACCAAACAGAGTAGAACAGAGCAGAATAGAGTCAAACAAAACCAAATAGAATAGAATAGAAAATAATTAAACAGAATACAATGAAACAGTATCAAATGGAAAAGAATAGAATAGAATAGAATAGAATAGAATAGAATCAAAGGGAATAGAATAGAATAGAATTAAACAGAACCAGACCAGAATGAAACAGAATAGAGGCAAATAGAATCAAAGGGAATAGAATAGAATAGAATAGAATCAAACAGAATAGAATAGAGGTAAACAGAATGAAATGGAATAGAATAGAATAGAATAGAATAGAATAGAAAAGAACTGAATCAAACATAGCAAAATGGAATAGAATCAAACAGAACAGAACAGAACAGAATCAAACAGAACCAAACAGAGCCAAATATAATAGAGCCAAGCAGAATATAATAGAACAGAATTAGTCAGAACCAAATAGAACACAATAGTATAGAACAGAACAGAATAGAACAGAATAGAATAGAATAGAACAGAATAGAATAGAATGAGGTTAAACAAAAGTGTAGTGTCTATAAAGGCAGAGAGGTGTTTGGAACACATGGCAGCTGTATATTTGCGTGTGTGTGTGTGTGTGTGTGTGTGTGCTCACATATGTATGTGTGCATGCATGTGTGTACGTGTGTGTGTGCTCACATATGTATGTGTGTGTGTGTGTGTGTGTGTGTCTGTGTGTGTGTGTGTGTGATATGACAACCATTTCCCCTCTAAAAAAGCCTCTGACAGAGGAAAACCTATCGGTACACAACAATCTGAGACGGAGGCGCTGTGTAAGAGCGGATCCAAAGCGACATGTGACCTTGTTCCAGGTTCCACCATGCGTAGGTAAAAATCAGCTCTACAAACCCTCCGTTCTGTTCCACATCAGCACAACAGATGTAATGTCTCACTACAGGAGACAGATGGTTTGTGCTAAACTGGCCCTTGTATGCCCCTCTCTTCCCTCTTTTCAAAAAGGGCATTAGTGCCGAGACGTGCGAGAGGGGAGCGGGCAGATGCTTTCTACTTTGTGATGTTTCCGTGTCACTGGAGGAATTAGGGATGCGCAGACCTTTGCTCTGTGGAAACACGGGTGCTCACGCGCGTATGTGTACGGGTGTGTGCGCAGCTTTTGTTTCTGCATGTTCGTGTATTCTGTCTCTCTCCCTCCCTGCCTCTCTCTCTCTCTCTCTCTCTCTGTATGTGTGTGTGTGCGTGTGTGTCATGTGGACTGACAGCTGCGTCACTGTACAGTTGGTGTGCCAGCCAAGCCGAGCCCAGCGAGAGCTAACTGAGACAGAAAGAGTGTGAGTCTGGCACTGTGGTGAATATATGGGTTTGGGAATCCAAATCACCAAAAAGACACTCACCACTTTCTGATTCTTGGGACTGTAATACACACACAAGACGAACAACTTCTTTTATGCAAAAGTGTATTTATTATACATTAGAATATATGTGGCACTGGTAAATATGATTAAATGAGCTATATAGTGGAGAGGGTTGGAGATAGCACACACATCCTCTCTCAAATTGGTGGGAGAACGAGATATTTGATCAGTAACTGAACCAACACATATGATATAGTACAAATCAATTATTAGGCTATGGAAGAAGGCCCCTTTCTACAGTACGGCACTGATTCCTCTGGTGGAGGTCAGGTGGTATGGGTGCTGGGTGCTCTCCTCTCGGCGTGGTGGAGCTGACTTGGGCAGCTCGGTTAGGTTTGGGATGTTCTGTAGTTTTGGGACGAGGATGTGGAAAGCGTTCTTGGACAAATCCACACCTGTAGAGTTTGATGGGAGCTAACTGTTGGTGTTTCTCTGTTGTTCACGCTCGCCCTGGCAGCGGAACGGTTTATCTGGTTGCCAGGAAACAGGACACGTGCTCCGGCAGGGGGAGGGACGCCGTCGGGAGAAAGAGAAACAAGACCAGCTTGTCTCTCTGTCAGGATCGCTGCAGCAGATGAATCTCACTGAACTGAATCTCCGGCCAGTCGACTCGGCTCGGTTGCCAAAGGGGACCAACTTTGAGCCGTTCCTCAGAACAGGATCAAGGCGTGATCTTTGTTCCTCTTCTCCTCTGCCCGTCTCCTGCTCAGCATGCAGGACTCCACCTGCCCGGACAAAGGATCCAGACTAGACAGAGTTTCTCTTGGAAAGAGGTGTTTCCAAGAGGCTGGTCCTTTGAAAATGTGCCAAGTTAGAGGATCATATTTCTATTTGCAGGTCTGATAACAAAATTTGTTTATAACTGTTGCAGCTATAACAGGTACATGATTGAAAGTGATTTCAAACTTCTGTCCAACGTAGCCTGAGGTATTAATAATCTCTATAGTATTCATAATACATGTTTTAAACTTCATTCAAATAGGGCTCATAGTTGAATGGAGTGTGTGCTGATGGGTTAGGGTTAGGGTTAGCTTTTATGACCCCGGGGAATGCTTTTAGGGAAGCAGGATAGGGGTTTGGGTCATAAAAGTGTAACTTGAGATTCAGCATAATATTATGAGTTGGGGAATCAGTGGAGATGGATGAGAGAGGATGGTTTCAGATCTGCAGGCTTTCATAGCTGCTACAGCACACACACACACACACACACAGGACACAACAATCCCTTGTTACACTTATGTGATGGAAAAACTTGCTGTGCTGCCCAGGAGATATTAACCAGCTACTGTTGACTGTTAAGGACCGAACTGGATTTGTTCTTTTAAACTTTGAGCATTAATAACTGACCACGCTCCATTTTAAAGATTTGAGTAAAACCACTGTGACCGATAATGTCTTGATCTCCATCTACAAGTGAAAGGAGGAAACAAAACGGATATTCACATGAGGAAATGAATAAGATGTTTACCATTTGCACAGGTACCTGCTTCGGCACCAGGATGCCACACGATGTTTCTAAATCAGTCTAAACTCAAGCATGGTGAATTACTGGCTACGTGATTCCAGCCTGCTTAAACAGGTTCAGCAGCCTGCTCTGGAAAAGACAACATATGTCAACATGAGGAAGTGGAAGGCATCCTACATGCATGCCATCTGCTGTTGTAGTCCACAATACATAAAAGTAACACACATGCACAAACACATGCACACACCCAAACACAGTCACAAGATTTCTGCCCAAACAATTAATTTGCCCCAGCTTGAACTGTCTAAAGTGGTGACTGTCCAGTACGACTGATATGTAGAAATAATTTTAAGCGAGGGCTGCATCTCTTATTAACGCTTTTTTGCCCTCACTGAACATGCTCGTGCAAATCTAAAGGGTAGCAGGGTGTGTGGTGACCAATCTGTAACCAGCATCTGTCGTGCTGAAGTGTCCTTGAGCAAGAATCCCTAGCGCCGCTCAGAAGCTGCCCCTGCCGTGTGGAAAAAGAGGACCATTTTCCCACATGGATCAATAAAGTTTCACATTATCAAGAAGAAAAATGGCTTTCACATTCTCTTGAAGCTCCATGGGCTGTAATCTCTCTCTAAAGCAGTGTGGAAAGTTATTTTTCCCCGTCTATAAGCACCGTCTCTATCTGTTCACACTTTCGTCATAAGGCTGTTTATAGGTTTTCCCCTATAGCTTGTCAATTCAAATCTTCTCATGATGCACTGGACCCATTTCCTCCTTTAAAATACAAGATGGCAGTTCATTTGAAGACGTTGCATTGCTCACACCAGTGAAGCGTTTTGTTTTTGTTCTTTTTTTTTTCTCCGACGACAACATGATCATACAAACTATTAATGGCAACGCTCACTACTGTACTACACACCTCACTGACTCATTATCCTGTGATGTGAAGGAATGCTTTTATGAAATGGAAATATGATACCAGCAATGCTACCGGCTCAGCGATTGTCTTTCCAATTACTTATTGACAGCGATACTAAAATCAAACGGGTCACTGGAGCACAAAGGGCCACATAAGTTTCCCATTCCAATAAGTCGCCTTGTTTCCCCACTTTGTCAAACTTGAACATCTACACCACAAGGTATGCGAAGCACTTTGGAAAACACGCCTGTCAATGCAAGGGGCGGACTTAAGAGGCAGGGCAGGTGTGTAGTCATATGCTTAGACCTGGCTTTAGCCCTCACACACACGCTCTTTGACAATCCCAGGAGGAGAGCGTGCAGGCTTTAGGAGAGTTCACTTATAGAGACAGAGAGCATCAAGAGCAAGAGACACCACCAAAGAAGATGGGAAGGAAAAGTTGTTGAGAAAAGCAGAAGAAATATCCGGATCAGCCATGGGGTGGAACAGCCCTCTGGCCCGGCTGAGGGATGCTCTGAGAGGTCAGAGGGTGAGGGAGCGGGACATCCGAAAATTGGTGTCCAATCTGCCCTACGAAGGCCTGGAAAAGATGAAGCAACCCAACCGCCACTTCCCCGGCAACGCCATCAAAACCACCAAATACACCCTCCTCTTCTTCATCCCCATGAACCTCTTCGAGCAGTTCCACCGCTTGGCTAACATCTACTTTTTAGGCCTGGCTATCCTGAACTTTGTCCCTGTGGTGAACGCCTTTCAGCCCGAGGTGGCTCTGATCCCCATCTGTGTTATCCTGGCTCTGACCGCCCTGAAGGACGGCTGGGAGGACTTCAGGCGGTACCAGTCGGACAGGAAGCTCAACAACACACCGTGCTTTATCTACTGCAGGTAACTGATGGCAGGGCCGGGCGATATGGACAAAATCACACATCATGATATTGCTGGCCAAATACCTCTGACACTGATATTGTCACACCATAGTAGGGATAACTCCTGGTGCTTTCATAAGATAGTCATGCACACATTTTTTGACGAACAATCATTAGTGATGTGGATCTGAAAATTGCAACCATTTACTGCTGATGTGGCCTTTAAAACAGGGAAAAAAACAACACTTATGCCGTATCATGATGCTACTCAACAACTTAGATTTCCCTGGGCACGCTCCTCTTTGGGCACAGATATGCTGTGCTGTACCTACATGTGATGTGCAGGCATTTATTGTAAGACCAAAGGAAACACTGATATGATGCATTACTGGCACCTCCACGTTTGTGTTTGTGCGTGCGTATGTGTGTGCATGCGTTTGCACAGTATGTTGATGGTGCACTACATGTGAGCGTGTGAGTGTGCTTGTGTGTGTGTCTCTGTGTGTGTATATGTGTGTGTGTGTGTGTGTGTGTGTGTGTGTGTATTTTACTTCCTCTGCGTTTCAGCACCCCATGGGAATTTTTGACCTAGAAATAGAAAATGTGTGGGAGATTATTCTTCTTTTGAAGAGCCTCACAACAATATCTTGCATCCATCGCATTGTGCACATTTGATGAAATCCTCATCTGAGTGTTGCGTCAGCGAAGACAGTGAGGTTAGCAGTTATGCAGTTTTGAATTACTGGTGAAAAATGAATAATTCACAAAAGAGCAAAACACTGTCATTTTCAGCCCTTTCATTATTGGGATTTTTGGAGTACACCGCGAGAGGGATGGAATGTGCATTTCCTTTGCATATGAGCTGATGAAGGAGGGTTATTACATGATACTTCTTACACTGAAGGCCCAACCTCAGTAAGGGTTGTATTATCATTATGAGCAGCTGCTCCCGCTCACATTTCCCTGGAAGAGTCAGCAGGGAGGCTGGGAAGTGCAGCCTCAGCTGGGGGAAAAGAGTGTGTGTGTGTGTGTGTGTGTGTGTGTGTGTGTGTGGGTAGGGTCCAGGTGGCCTGAAGTACAGACTCCAGACACAACAGTGGACACAGCAGTGGACACTTAGGCGAACACGCCAGTCCCTGCGGGCCTGTTAGCAAACACTAGTCGTCTCAGCCTCAGCGAAACGAAATAAACAGCAGTTGAGTCACCGTTAGTGGGCTCTCATGGGTCCCCTCGCGGCTCGCTGAGTGGGGATGCTGAAGCTAACATTTTCTTCATCTTTCTGGCCTTGTACAGATTAGAACAGTTTTAAACAGGATCAGTCGGTGCGATCGATCGGCCCAGGATTTCTTTCTTTGAAGTTTACAAATGTTTCTAGAGGAAGCTCAGGAATCATTTTCAGGACTCCACACGCTGCGCTCCTGTGAAGAAATACTGCATCTTCCCAAACTACCCGGGCAGAGTTTACACACCACCACGAACACACTGCTGAGGCAAATGACGTCAGATTACAGACGTCACCTGCACAGCGTCACAATTGCAGGTGGATGTCTTTTTTTTTTTTTTTTTTTTTTTTTTTTGGGACCCAGGTGAGAATATACAGTCCTGACAGTGCTTACAGGTGCCACTTACCCCACCACTGCATATGACACATTCCTTTGTACAACAAGGAATGCAGTCAGATGAGTGGAGATTTAGCGTCAACACACCACACACACACACACACACTCCCCATTCCCAACCCCAGTCTTGTCAATCCACTTACACACAACTATGTTGAATGATTATGCCGGAGAAATGGTCATGCTGATTGAGCAAAAACAATTCATACTCAACAGCACACACCTAGTTTTAGCATCTGCTGTTTCCACATTGCAGATAAACCAGTCTGGTGTTTCTTATGATCTGTATATGACTGTGATATTTGTGATATTACCAAACAATAGATTAGTCAATGTATCATCTGTAAAAAAAAAAAAAAAAACAGGAATGTTGGGTATTATTGGTATACTGGTCATTACAGGTCCATTGCATTATACTGTAGAGCATTACATCATCGTCTTTACAGCTCCTGACTCCTCCATGGAGCGGTTCAGGGAACACACTATAGTTTATTTTATCAGTGCACCAGTTAAGTGCGACTTTATCTTTGAGGAATTGTTATCTCGGCGAAAAATGATAAATATTTGGAGACACTATCGCAAAGAGACATCAGGTAGCCCATTTGGAACGGAGCCAAATTCACAAGAGCGGGCAATTGCTTTCCATCTATCGCTTTGAAGATCAGAAATACGCTTAATTTAGGACAATCACAAGTTAATGATTTGATGAGGGTGGCAGATGATTATAGACAGACAGACAAATTGTTTGGCATGGGCTGCTGAGACGCCATGTGAGATCTGCAAAAACAGTGTTGGAGAACGTTACACATCACTGCGACGCATAAACATAAGATAAGATAATGGGTGAAAGTAACTGGTTACATTTACTCTTTAGTTTTTCATGTGCCCGAGTCTGTTTTAAGGTTAGGCGTTTCCCACAGTGACTGGTCAGTCAGCAGACATGGTGGTGAACTTTTATTTGGAATTTCCAAATTTCCAATTTAATAGAAAAGTTATTCTTTCTAACAGTAACAATAACAATAACAACATTTTTTTTAAAAAATAACTTTTACTCTATACATTTTAATTACATTTTACATTTTAAGTACATTTGAAATGAACAAGTTTTTACATTTTTCTAAGCAGATTTTTACAGTAGTGCTTCCACTTCTATTTAAGGCAAAATACCCCTTTTCCTTCTTGCCCAAAAGGGACAAGATGATACAATATTCACCTCTGTTGCTGATACTGTCTTTACAAGACAGTATCAGCAAAATAACAATACTTGAGTAGCAATTTCTTATACTCTTTCCATCGCTGATGCTAATGACTTAACCTGATTAAAACAAACATAGATGGCCATTTCTTTCCGAGAAATGGATGTGTTGGAGCCAGAAACTTGGAGCATCCGGCCAACCGGCTCTCACTCAAAAGGTTACATGACATAAGACAGACGTTTTTGCTCAACACTGTTAACTATAACCTAAACACAAAAGGTGTGCTAAAAATACATAAATCCCCCTCCCAGCTTTGTGTGGGTCTAGGTGTGGTGTTCTGTGTGTCGGGGTTCAAAAGCCACCCAGTCAGGTCCTACATGCAGGGCAGCATACCTCCTGCTCTCTGTCACTGGCGGTAGTTATCCGGCACTTGACACGCAGGTTCAGACAGTAAAGCACATGGGAAGCCGCAGCCCTGAGAACACCCCGGGGCAGGCTGGGAAATGATGCTGCGCGGCCCTTCTGTCTCTTTGTTCCGTTGCTTGAAACAAATCTGGGCCCTGGTCCAAAAACAACAGCATTGATTTTTCATTTTGCTGTGCTGTTTATTCCCTAACTCACACAGGTGTTGTGTTTTGTTTATGACAAGTGAGTTGATTTTTATTAATTTGATCGAATAAACATGGAGTATGATCACACACAAAAAAAAATATGCCCTCAGTGCCAAAGTTGCACTTTATAAATGCAACAAAAATCAATATGAAAGCTTGCCCAGAGACACCTGACTCCTTAGAAAATAATCTATAATGACTGTTTATTGATAAGTGGCAATTCTAATCTCAGGAAGGAGCAGCAGTTTGTTGAGAGGCGCTGGAAGGATGTGCGAGTGGGAGACTTTGTCAAGGTGATTTGCAATGAGATCATCCCTGCAGACCTGCTGCTCCTGCACACATCAGACCCTAATGGGGTTTGTCACATCGAGACAGCCAACCTGGACGGAGAGACCAACCTGAAGCAGAGGAGGGTGGTGCCCGGCCTCTCCACCTCGGTGAGCATCTGACAAACATATCTATATCTGTATATTCTAATGTTGTTTGTGTGATTAATTGCACATTTGGAAATGAAAAGACACGATAAAAATGGATTATAGGTGCAGGTGAAGTAGAAATCCCTGGGCTTTACTAAAACCTCTCTGTAAGAGGGGAAAATACATACATAAATAATCATATGAATAGTATCTATCTATCTATCTATCTATCTATCTATCTGTGTGTGTGTGTGTGTGTGTGTGTGTGTGTGTATGTGTGTGTGTGCGTGTGTGTATGTATATATAGATATATAGATATATATATATAACACCCCATACAGAATTCTTATATGTTAGTCCCATATGTTACATTTAAAGTCATACATTATATGAACCAAAACTATATATACCACTCTGGATATGGTGATATATGTGTAGCCCATATGAATGAAAGAATGAATGAACAAATGAATGAATGAATGAACGAATGAATGAATGAATGAATGAATGAATGAATGAATGAATGAATGAATGAATGAATGAATGTCATGTGCTGTGCTACACCAGTGGCATCTTTCTTTTAGCCCATGCTTTTTCAATGAACTCCTCAAATAAAAACATTCTATGCTCAAACAACCATGCTAACAAGTCTGTATCCAGCATAATTTCATTTAGCTCAACTTGATTAAATAAACTCAAATCTTTAAATATGATAATGTGGGCAGTCCCAAACAAAATGAATTTCACTTTCAATTTCTTTGAGATCACATAAGCAACAAAGTCAGTGTTCCTCACTAGTAGCCACCCATATGATTTAAGATGTGTAGCTTATGTATGAGCGTACAGAAAAACAACATGTAACCCTTATAAGATCATACATGAGCAGCCATACCTGCTCAACATGTATTTCTGACAGTGACAGCTGGTGACTCAAAAAAGTTGACAGGATGTATGTATTTGCATATACAATACATTACAATGTACTGTATATTTCCGCATAAGAAAATGTGCCAAATTCAAGTGCATTTAATATTTAATAATTAATTAACTGATTTTTAATATGGACATACAGTATAATGTGATATACATATGTGCACTGCCTCATTTTTCTTTTCCTCCTCACTGCTGACTTCTTACAAAAGGAAAACTGCTGAGTGTTCTGAGATTTGATACGTTTCTATTTTATATATCGCCACACAACATAAATTTAGGGAAATACAATATATTTCAAAGTCTTTGATGATAGGCTAGGAAGATCAGAAAAGACTCCCTCGTAGTTTACACGCCTAAGAAGCTCATATTCACA
Source organism: Myripristis murdjan (assembly GCF_902150065.1). NCBI lineage: Eukaryota > Metazoa > Chordata > Actinopteri > Holocentriformes > Holocentridae > Myripristis > Myripristis murdjan. Next base: position 19,753,549 of record NC_043989.1, read on the forward strand.
GCAGCAGCGTCTTGCCTGCATGTAATTATCCTGTAATGATTCATTGTCTACAGTACAGGTTAGGCTGCAATTAAGCTTCCATTCACCGCCGTGACTTTGTGCCTCAATGTCTTCTTGTTTTGCAGACGTCTGAATTCGAGCCTGAGAGCTTCAATGGCGTAGTTGTGTGTGAAAGGCCCAACAACAATCTGAATCATTTCAAGTGTTATGTGTGAGTATCAAGTACATGAATCACATGGATTCCCCAAACAGTTCTTTGAGCCTTTAGGAGCAGCCAAGCAAAACTAATTCCAGCCCACTCACTGCACTTTCTGATGCCACCGGGGGCATTATCGGGCTGTAATAGGCTATAATCGATTTTCCTTGGGCACCATAGCTTTTATAGCCAGTCTACCCATCCTGTCCGGCTACAGCCATAAAGCAAGAGAGTTGCTAATAGGGAATATATAGGCAATAGTGAATATCTAACAAGATCTGACAGTGGAAAACGGGTCTCTCACTTTCTCCTGCTGCAGAGAGAAACCTGATAACGTGAAAGTGGGCATTGGAATTGAGAGTCTGCTGCTTAGAGGCTGCACTGTGAGGAACACAGACCACACTGTTGGCTTTGTGGTGTATGCAGGTATAGTCTCCACATAGTCTGATCTCAGCCATGACTTTAGTGTTTTTGTACTTGAATGACCCACAATGAGTGGATTCTGTAGGCAGTAATGAGCAAATTAAACAGCTATTGGATGGACTCTCTAAGATCAATAATCAGTACCCCTTTGGTATTCGCTGAAATATTGTGCCTGCTGATTAATCCGAACTCCTTTTGTTCCCTTGCTCAAGGCCATGAAACCAAGTCCATGCTCAACAACAACGGGCCGAGATACAAGCGTAGCAAACTGGAGCGGAAGCTGAACACAGACGTCATCTTCTGCATCATCCTCCTCTTCGCCATGTGTCTGGTCGGAGCACTGGGTCAGTGATGAATTACATAACTTACCATAAAATCACTACATTATCCAAAGACCGACTGAGGTTCAAGCTCAAGATTAATGGAGTGATCCTTGTACGTTTATGAGAGGACATATAATTTCCAATAGCCTCCAATCAGTCACTTGGCCACAAGCCCAAACACATACGAGGAGAGAGGCGGAAGGAGGAAACCGGGGGGAAGGCGTGGTGCCAAAAATAGCTGCTTCCCTGCAAGACAGTGATTAATCCCCTGTCCTTACACACACAGGTCACTTCTCCTGGCTGCAGGAGCTGCCCAGCGTGCCCCCTTACCTGGTGCCCGACAGCCACGGCCACCTCGACTCTCCTGCTCTGTCTGGCTTCTACATGTTCTTCACTATGATCATCCTGCTGCAGGTGAAGGACGACTCTGTTTGTCTGTCTGTGACTGCTGCAGTGTGCATTATCCAGCTGCCTAAAATCACCTCCTCTCCTCTTCTCCCTCACACCCCAGGTCCTGATACCTATTTCCCTCTATGTGTCCATTGAGCTGGTCAAGATCGGCCAGGTCTTTTTCATCACCAACGACATTGACCTGTACGATGAAGAGTCGGACACTCCCATGCAGTGCCGGGCCCTGAACATCACAGAGGACCTGGGCCAGATTCAGTACATCTTCTCAGATAAGACTGGCACTCTCACCGAGAACAAGATGGTCTTCCGCCGATGCACCGTCATGGGCACTGAATACCCACATTGTGAAAACGGTAAGGCGTAAAGGTCGAATGAGTAGAATGTGTTGGCCTCAAAGTTGGCCCCTCCTCCCTGGCTAAACTAACTGCCAGCAGCGAGTTTTGGTTTCTCAGGATGGCGACTGAATGAAATGACCGCCCAAAATGTTATGGTGCTGCCCTAGGAAAAAAAATGTAGCCCGCCAGCACCAACCTGTCCATTCATCCTTGTCCTCTCCTTCAACCCTCGTCAGTGGGTGAAATCCAACCCCAGATTCACTTTTGTTGTGGAATGAGCTTTTTCCACTTGGTAGCTTCCTTTTGGATGTCATCCTATCAATCTGGCACCATGCGCTGTTATTGGCTGGGAGCTACACACCCACTTCCCAAAGGCCAACGCCCAGTAAAGTCCAGAGCTCAGCAAAACAAGAAAATGCACGCACAGAACAGGGTCTGTGCAGATACACATACCAACACACACTTCTAGTGGGTCATAAGTGACGATTGAGAGGGACAATTTTTGTATGAGTCCATAGACTGTTTTTTTTGTTTTGTTTTGTTTTTGTTTTTTAGGAAAATGTGACACACAGCCACTTCACATCTGACATTAGATGCCATTGTTCATGGTTGCACTATTTCATCACTTGGAAACAATGTAGATGTCTTGCACATCATTTTGTACATGCTTTCATGTAATTTGTTATGATACGTATTCTATCTTAGCAAACCTTGGAATCTCAACTAGAATTAATAATCAAGTTCTGTGGGTTTGAACAAAGCTTGGCTGCGTAACATGCTGCATTTTGTAACGACTGACTCACTGACTCACTGGGCCAGGACCGGGAGAGTTGAAGAGGTTAAAATCTGTCACCAGTACGCACTTTAAATCAGATTTCTCTTTTCCTGAGAAAAGTTTACATTCAGAGTGTGTAGTTACTTCTTTTACTACCCATTCAAAGTGAAAATGAACACCTTCCTTTGTTTTTTCTCCATACATGAATCTGTTTTTGGCAATATATTTTGCAATTCTGAGCTGTTTGTCATTTGTCACCCTGTTGTGGAAATTTTCTACTGTTAATGTTCCTACTGTATGTGGATTGGGGATGCTTTGAGTGACTGGATTTTCAGTATTTTGTATTGTGTATTTACATATGGATATTATTTTCCTCTCTTTTCAAATACATTTGATCATGTACAGTGTCTATTACTGTCAGGTATGAGAGGTTGGCAAAAACATAAAAATGAGATGTGAGGATACTAAACTCATGATGAGAATGTCATATAGCCGTCATCACCACCAGTGAGCTTGTCTGCATGAACATTGTTTTTGGGATTTGCAGCCGTCCGCCTGGCCGTCCTTGACGAGCCAGATTCAGAGGAGGAGGTCATCTTCAACCAGCGGCCGTGGCCCCCACAGTCACGATGGACCCCGGACACTGAGGACGCTGACCCTGCAGGCACACCACATTACCATGGCAGCCGACACAGGGGCAAGGTCGCAGAAAGTGCCCAGAGAGATGTGGCCTTCAGCAGTCCGCTGGTAAGATGATGGCTCAGTCAGGACAGAGAGACAGATATTCGGTTCAGAGGATCGGGGGGCTGGAGGGTTGGGGGTGCATGTGGAGTCAATCGGTTCACTTTTTTGGTGTTGCTTTTCTTGATTTCATGAGGCAGTGAAGCCAGGTGAAAGGTCACAGGTTGTGCTCAGGAGAATATGACCATCAGCATTCAACTGCCTGGGGTAACAGGTACTTTCCTTAAGGGGTCCACAAATCTGGCTCACCTGGTTTACATGATATTATAAGTTTCCTTTCATGTCAATAAGCTCTGCCTTGTCGCCGCCTCTGCATTACTTTCTCTCAAATTCAGAATACTAAAACAAAAAAGGACCCCCTTCCTTAAATACATTTCACACATCTGACAACATACACAGAAGACTTCACATTGCCTTTTGTTTAACCAAATTTCACCCACTCCAGTGACACGGGGCCTCATGGTCCCAGTCCCCACTGCAGATGGCCAAGCTGCTAGGTGTCACTGATGAGCACATCCATTTTGGCTCAAAGCTGCCCCTGTGTCTGTGAAGGAACATATGGTCATGCTGGGCTACATTAGGCATGGACTACTGATATCACATAAACTGTAAACGTGCAGTATAGATTAGTCATCACGGTCTTGATATGCCGTACAGTAGCTCTGTTTCTATTTTTGCCCGCAGGGTGAAGAGCGCAGACCATTAGCTGTCATGGAGAAGCAGGCAGAGACAGAAAACTCTTGTTTATTCCAGCACGGCTTTTGGTCCTGATGCTCAGAAACAAGCCCATCTGCATCTCATTTATTTGTTTATATCATATCACAATGTTATTAAAAGGACTCTCGCATTGCTCCACCACTGTAGGAATTTTATAGAATCCCTTCCTTCCTTACTTAATTCACTCCACTCTGCATTTCTATCACTTGCTATAGAAAAACCAAACTGGATGAAAAGGGTAAATACTAATAAATATTTGTACAACCCAGTCACGTCAGATCAGTGATTGCTCAGAGTAGGGGGTAAGGAAGGAAGGATGCAGTGTGTGAACAACAGCTATTAATTAACAAACTGATGAACCTTACACCGACAGGAAACTGAGGTGGTTCCAGACAGGAAGCTGCTTCAGCAGATTAGACGGACAGAGAGCAGCAGCAGCAGCAGCAGCAGCGGGAAGACAGATCCCTACCTGGACTTTTTTCTGGCTCTCGCCATTTGCAACACGGTGGTAGTTTCCACGGCAACAGTTCGGAGACAGAGGGTGAGCGCTCCGTTTACTGTAACTCTGGATGGGGAGGAGAGATGGAGGACGTAGAGAGGGAGAATGTCAGGATGGATGGAGAATTTGTCCTCTTGAAGCAGCCCCACTATCCAAAGGCCTAGTGGCATTGCAACAAAACTACTTCAGCCCTTTCCCCTTGGATGAACTGGGATTTCCTTATTCATTCATTTCATTATTTCATTGCAGAAGGGACTGCAAACTAGTTCATCTGTCTGTCTGTAAGACTGCAGAAAAGTTCACCCAATTTCAGCAGCGTCATCAGTAGCAGCCGCCACAATGAGGTTTGCATTCTCCTCATCAACCTTTGAGATTCAGTTGAATTTTACATGCTTGGTGGAATTGTTAGCTTAAAGTTTCTCCTCTTTCATCAGTGGTCAGTACTAATTTCCATAATTGCTCTTTAAAGCCCCAGATGAAATAGCTTTGTCTCTTCTCTAAATTAACCACACAGTGAGGGGAGATTCACAGGGGGAATCAGGGTTGCCCTTATTAATTTGATTACCCGTTGTTCTTGACTGTGCTGCTCTGAGTTCTGGCGGATTGGAGAAACTGGTGGGCTCTCCCTCGAGGTTGTAATTGAAGGTTAAAGCACAAAAAGAGCCAGTTATTCCTTTTAGCCCAGGGTGAACGTCCTGCCATCTGTGGAGATGGACCACAACATTGTTTTTTTTTAAGTGATTTTGTTCAAACACTAGTGAAGCAATCAAAAAGAACATTTATGGGTGAGTTGACAAAATAAAAACATCTTTCAAACTGTGCACACTGCTAATTCTTGTTTTCTTGTTTTCCAAGGAAAGCGGATGTCCACGCTCCTCTCAGACAAGTAACCCATTTGAAACCTTTTCCCACCTGGTGAGAAAGGTCGGCTCCTTTCGCCAAACCATCTCGTCCTGGAGGCCCATGTCCAACAGGAGCCGCACTTCATCCAATTGCTCAGTTTTGGAGGAGGACCATTTCAATTCCCTTGCAAAAACAGGCAATTGTGGAGGCCGCAAGAGCACCGGGCCCCAAACACAAGATACATCGCCCTCACTGCGCTACGAGGCGGAAAGTCCGGATGAGGCAGCTTTGGTGCATGCAGCCAAGGCATATGGCTTCACTCTGCTGGCCAGGACCCCTGGCAGTGTGACGGTGAGGCTCCCATGCGGGGAGGAACTGGTGTTCGAGGTGCTGGACACTTTGGCTTTTGACTCCCACAGGAAGAGGATGTCTGTTTTGGTGCGTCACCCAGTCACCAGTGAGCTGGTGCTCTACACTAAAGGTGCAGACTATGCCATCATGGAGCTACTTGGTACACCATATGCAGGTATGTGCTGGTGAAATGTAGTGAGTGCAAATTTATACACATTTATTACACATGTATCACATTTCTGAATGCATTTAAGTCACTCAGATACTCAGAGCCTTTACATGATTTAAATCCAAATTGAACAGCCTGATGAAATCAAATTAGAGCCATGTTGTCACTTTATTTCCAGAGCAACTCAAGGGAAAGCAGAAGCGCATTGCAGCAGATACTCAGAGACATCTTGACTGTTATGCTAAGGAGGGGCTGCGTACTCTTTGCTTTACAAAGAAGGTACATTTTCAGAGATATTAGCATTAATAAGTATCTGTCTTTTACCACAAGAGCTCCTTTTCATCACTTGCCTGCATCTGCTCCGTGCTGCAGGTGCTGAGCGAGAGGGCCTATAAAGACTGGTCAGTGAGCAGACAAGGAGCTCTGGCCGCTATAGACAACAGAGAGAAGCTCATCATGGACACTGCCGGCCTCCTAGAGACAAACCTCACCCTGTTAGGTAACACACGTGTCCGCCGCACTCGAGAGAGTCCTCACTCCGAGATACACACTTGGAAAATAGATGCGTGTGTGATGAAACCTGGTCAGCTGATGTCTAACCTTGGATATTGCCCCTCAGGAGCCACAGGCATTGAGGACCGTCTGCAGGAGAGCGTCCCTGACACCATTGTGGCGCTGCGGGAGGCAGGGATCCAGGTGTGGGTGCTGACTGGTGACAAGCCGGAGACAGCTGTCAACATCGGCTACGCCTGCAGGCTACTGGATGAGGGAGACCTGGTGATTAACATGAGTTCCAAGAACAAGGTAAGGAGGATGCTGTCTGTCTCAGTGAAGGTTGCCTGGTTGGCTCAGGTTTGCTTTTCCTGGATGATAAATGACGGAGGATCTTTAACACATCTTTTACGCAACAATCATTTTTGTCTGCTCTCAGCTCCAGATCAAAGAGTAAAAGAATAAATCAATTTTTTTTTTGCTCAGTAACAGCACATTTTACAGTATCTAACAGAACCTCCTCATAGAAAATCATCACTTTCCATCTTTCAAATGCAGCTGTAAATCGAGGTCCATTTTCTTCCAGTTTTACAAGCAGCGTTATCGATCCACTGTACATAAAATACACAAAAACCCATATTACATAGTGTCACTGCATCAATATTTAAACAAATCAATTTTTCTAAATAATGAATCTAAAAGTAAATGTAGACAGAAATGGCTTACCAGTGGTCCCAAACTTTGGTTATGAATTGAACCTTTAAAACAGAATATAGTGAGAAACAACATGCAGTTTGTTTCACGTTGCCATTACAGTATTGAGTTTTCTAGTAATCATTCCATTTTGCCGTGTCTTGTCCAAGCACCTTGAGTTCAGGAGACATTTAAATGTGCAATTGTCTCCCTCCAATTTACGCAGCCGGAGCTTTTTTGACCACTTTTACATTTTAGCTAAAGGTCAGCCCCTCAGATTTCCATCTCGGAAAGACAAGGCGTCCGATGTGGGCCCTGGTTCTCCGTGGTCATTAAAGATCTCGTGGCACTCAGCAAAGGAATGAGCCCTTCATAACAACCTGGCTCGTCTAATCATCCCCGGCCTCAAATAGACTGAAATTGCCTCTCAGCTCTTTGCCTCTCTAACGGATGCAAAGGGAGCTTCCTGGAACAAAGGGCCTGCTGCTCCTCTCAGATGGGACCAGACACTGGTGATGAATGGAGTGAGTTACCCCCAATCTAATGCGTTCATATCTAATTAAAGGTCCAATATCCCAACCTCAGAGGAACTACCCCTTCTCTCATGAACCAGAGCGGAGGTATATTGGTAATGAACAATTTGCACCACCATAACACAATGACCATCAACGTCCTGATGGATGCACTGCTACATCAGCCTGCCTACCATACCTAATAAAATCCAGCCAGCGATTGATAGATGAAATAAAATCAGGATATGACCCCTTTTATTTAATTAATTATTTATTTTTTTGGTGGTCAGCACATCGGCTTTCCCTTCGGCTAAGAGGCTCTAGTCATTCACAGGCAGAAATGACGAATCTGATGGAAGCAGAGCCGGGTAATTGCTTGCAGTCGGACATCATGGATATGACTCAAGTGTGGCGCTTTTCCTCTCGCTTTCTTTTATCAGCACTAATACCATAATCTCCATCTTACTCAGTGGGACATTTTCTTCTCAGATGTATTTGACCATAGTCTGATATGTTGTTTCTTTTCCTGCTTTTCATTTGTCTTTTTTTGTTTGTATGTTTGCTTCCTTTAATAATGAGAAATGTGATGACAACCTTCTTATTTCTCCTTTTAATTCAACCTTTTGCTTTGGTCACCGCTGTTCATTTTATGTGCAAAAAAAAAAAAAAAAAAAAAAAAAAAAAATGAATGAAATAAATAGTTTTGTCCCAGCATGAAAAATATAACACTCCCTCTTCCATATTGACTGTTGACATGAAAAGTTAAGCACATTTTGGATCAGTGATGAAGATAGAATAGAAGATAAAATGGTTAACTTTTGAGGACAGGATCCTTATGTTTAACTTTTTCAAATAACTGCTATAGATATTACAGATATTATTTTGGAATGAAAACCTTCAAATCCAACTTTGATTCCCAATGTGACACAGTGTCCTTCAAAGCTTCATAAATGTGACAGTCCAGATAACCAGACTATGTTTTGCAGCTCATGTGCGTCTCCATCCTGGACTGCACTCTGGAGGAAGTGAGACGGTACGGGAATGACCCCACAGGTTTGGCCCCCACAATCTCTCTGGTGATTGACGGACGCACCCTGGCCATGGCTCTGGAGTCAGACCTGGTTGACCGGTTTGTGGATCTGGCTCGGCGCTGCCGCTCTGTGCTCTGCTGCAGAGTCACACCTTTACAAAAAAGCGCCGTGGTGAAGGTCATCAGAGAGAAACTTAAGGTCATGACCCTTGCCGTTGGTGAGAAACTCAAAGAAATGTTGCCAAATAGCTTGTGTGTTACACAGTGCCTTCACTTCTTGCACATGTTGTCGAGCTATTAAGTTATTTCTAATGAGATTTATTCCAACAAAGTGAAACTAGAGCTGTAGAAATCCGTGCTTATGTGTAAAACTGAAATAAACACAAGCTGCATTTGCTTTTTCTTTGGGCAAAATTTTGTTTATTATAGTCTGTTATTCAGATGTGATATTTAGACTGTATTCACTGCCTCTGAACAATATTTTCCCTTCAAACAATGTTTTGAACAATGTTATCCTTTCCCTTGTTTGTTTGTTTGCTTGCTAACAAAGCTGAGACCAGATCCCTGTACTGGATCTTAACGGGATTTGATGGAATTTCAGAGTATTTGCTGGACTCTGTATCAGAATAATTAAGCACATTATTTGATTCATTATTGATTTGTGGATGATATTAGTGTCCAGTTAATCACATTTAAAAGAATCTACATCTTGTATAGAATATAGAATATATAAAACTAAGAAGGAAAATATGAGCTTTGCATAGAACTCAGTCTTAAAAATTTGAATAAAGTGCATTTTTAAATAGCTTAATTACACAACAAAATGTGCAAAGGGTCAAAGTGTGTGAACACTTTTGCCAGGCAGTGTGTTTCTAGTCAAGCTGACGTGCGCTCTGTGTCTTCAGGCGATGGTGCTAATGATGTCAACATGATCCAAGCGGCTGATGTCGGCATTGGGATATCCGGTCAAGAGGGGATGCAGGTCAGAGCTGATGTCTTTTGTTTCAAAGATGTTCCCCTAGTTTACTGACCTAAATACATCGTGACTTACATTTGTTATCTGCAGGCTGTTATGGCGAGTGACTTTGCCATATCTCGCTTCAAACACCTGAAAAAGCTCCTGCTGGTTCATGGACACTGGTGCTACACCAGACTAGCAAACATGATCATTTACTTCTTCTACAAGAATGTGGTAAGTTTTCACGTGGATATTATGTTTGAAATCACCGTGTTCTGCTTAAATTAACATTTTGCATGGTTTTCCTCTCAAAATCAGGCCCAATTTGAAGTTGTCCACCTGTCTGTGTCTCTCTGCTCCCAGGCGTACGTGAACCTGCTGTTCTGGTATCAGTTCTTCTGTGGCTTCTCCGGCACTGCCATGATAGACTACTGGCTGATGATTTTCTTCAACCTCTTCTTCACCTCCGCCCCGCCCATCATGTTCGGGATAATGGACAAAGATGTTTCTGCGGAGACACTGCTGGGTCTCCCTGAGCTGTACAGGACGGGACAGGGCACAGGGGTCAGCGACAGTCTCACAGCTTCATATCAGAAAGCTTCATTCTCAGACAGGCTTTTTTATAGCATGACCATATCTGGTCTAAAGTTACATATTTCATATTAACCCTCAATATTAACTCTAGGGTAAAATGTACAGAATACTTAAAAATGCAGTCTCTAAACTCTCATTTGTCTTCAATCTGTGTGTGTTTGTAGGAATATAAGTTTTCTACCTTCTGGACTGCCATGCTGGATGCCTTCTATCAAAGTCTGGTGTGCTTCTTCATTCCATACTGGGTGAGACAGAAATCTGAAACCTCTGATTATACAATTATAAAATGGTCCGATTATGTCTGAGTTGCTACCTATTCTACAACTTTGTGTCCGTAACATGACTACATTCTTTCTTCTTGCAGGTTTATGAAGATTCAGACATCGATGTTTTTACTTTTGGGACTCCTTTGAACACTGTTTCTTTATTTACCATCCTCCTGCATCTGTCCATAGAGATCAAAACTTGGGTAAGTGCTAGACAAATGGGATATACTGATATATATGGGATGTATGAAATTTTATAATATACTATAGTTTTATTAAGCATCCATTTGAAACCTAGTGTACTTATTACATAGTATGCAAAAGCTGGTAGGTGATAATCTGTATTTTGGTGCTGCATGCATTGATTCTTTGTGTTTTGAATAGTGGAGAATCAGCCTGTATCCTGTGAAGAGGATAATTGTTGGCTGACAGGATTGCCTCTGATTTGTCACATTCTGGTTATCGGTCTTACACGTGTGTGTAATTGTCTGGCAGACGGTGGTTCACTGGGTGATCATGCTGGGCAGTGTGGCGGTGTACTTCATTGTGACCCTGGCCTACAGCGCCATCTGCGTTACCTGTAACCCTCCCTCAAACCCTTATTGGATCCTCCAGAGCCAGATGGCGGACCCCATGTTCTATCTTACCTGCATCATCACCACCGTGCTGGCGTTGCTACCCAGGTATCCTCAGTATAGCCATATTTAGTATGTCACGCTGTAAGCCCAATCAACCTGATAATTACATACTGGCACTGGTGTCGTAGTTGGGGGAACAGTAGTCCTGACTATCAAGGGCCCCACAGGATCTGGTCAATGCCTTTCCATGCCTCTTTATAAATAGTTAATACTTTCATTTCACAGTGTTCTGGTTTTGAAACAGGGTTTGGCTGAAATCGACAAAACTGCAAACAAATAAAACTTCCTGCACAGTATAATACAGCAACTGCTGAGCTGTGCTATCTGAGATAAACCGGAACAAGCAGGAACCCAAATTTGGTGAGGTTTTTCCTTTGCATACAAAAACAAAAACAGTCCTCCCGAGACAGATTTTGAACAGGGGACTATACTGGAAAAAGTGTGGTTATAACAGCTCTTGTATTTCAGCTTAGAGTATGTCTGATAATTGATCAACAAATTAATGTGTTGAGGTATGGTTGAGCAGATAGATAGATGTTTGGCACAGCTGGGACCAGCGTGCTAGTGTTCATGGTGCAGCATTTAAGTGGGTGAAACTGGTTTGATTTTAAATCTACACCTGTCAACGCCACAGTGCTGCTGTAGAATTACTAGACAAAATTGTAATTCATGCGCTTACTTGGCCATTGTAATGTGAAAATCACAGCCTGTTTGACTTCTGCCATAATGCCTGGTGTATAAGCACCCACTGTATTTTGCTTATGCATGGCTCTTAGGGGTCTAAAGAGCACATCCAAGCACGACACATTTGCAAAACACATTACGTACAAACCAAGAAGCACACAGAATCCTGCCAATGATGATAGTATGGAGAAAAAATGGTGTGGGGGCCCAGAATCACCTCTTGTGCACTGGACTCAAAATTCCTAGCTACACCCCTGTCTATTGGAGTATGCATTTAACACATGCAGATAGTGAAGTGGTGATTGCTGCGGTGCATAGACAGTCTAAGCTGATTTATAATTAAATCATGTTAATTGTGAAGGTCAGGAATGACTGCACAGACTGCACAGTCTTCCTCTCGGTGCTGATGCCTGTGAAAGAGCTGATATTTAGTGCGCTCAGAATGCTCTGATTTACATCAAAGAGACGCATATTTTTCACTGGCCTACTTTCCCACCACCACACTCTCTCCCCCAGGTACATGTTCCATGTGCTGAGGAACACGCTCGCCCCCTCCCCGCTTGTGCGAGCCAGGCATCTGGACCGGCTGGACCCCTCCGTTCGGGAGCAGTGGATCAAAGAGTGGAAGAGCTTCAGGGGTGCAGGGGATCTTTCTAAGTTGACAAGGTCTCCCACCCTGGAGACGACAGAGGACACCTCTCCCGCGTCTCCAAGCCCCTCTGATATCACCACGGCTGAAATCACTCTGAATGTCATTACTGAAAGCTATCAGAGCACCGTGCAGCTCTGAGCATCAGTAACCTGGTGATATGTTGTCAACTTGACAAACATAAGGACATGGCAACACTTATTTATTCAACAAAATGTACAGCCTGTACAGATTTTGAACTGGCTCATATCTGCGATATGTCCTAGTGTATAATAATGCTTCTGTTTTTTGAGGGGTGGGGGGGGTTGGGGGTATTACATAAGTACCAACTGGGAGAATAGTTGTTTTAAAACAGAAAATTGTTCCTCTCCGTCTTGTGACAAATCATCAATTGGGGTGATGAGTTCATTTTGTAATGAATTGCTTGACGAGAAAGCAGGCCCCCATCCTCTCACTCTGCTCGTAACAAGCTGCCATAGCGAACACATAAGCCTGTTACTTCCCTGATGGGTTTTCAGAGCACAGTGGTAACCCAATTAGTCATGCCACCCGCCCTTCCAAAAAGTGGCACTTTTCCAGAACAAAATGCTTAGTCTGTTTAAAATATTCCCCTCGCCTAGACACCTGAGTGTAACTTGCTCAGTGAATATCACAAATAGACACAGTGCGTGATTGAGGCACATATGCATTTGAGGTTCACAGATGTTGAGATATTTACAGTTAATGTGCCTATATTTAGGACAGTTACGTATGATGGTGTCAGGGAACAGGGTAGAGAGTGAGTGTTTTTTGAAGGCTGGGCCTGTGAGTGCTTTTGTATTTTTGTGCTATTTGAGCATCTGTAAAATATTCAATGGCAGTAAATATGAACAGTGATATTTTGTTGGCTTTGAAATAAGCTCCACCTCATTCAAACAATGTATACTGAAAATAAAATAAGAAAAAAAAGCACAACTGGAGAAACAAGCTTTTAAGCCACAAAGTCAGTCGCCTGTATTGCTGAAAATGGAGTGTGCACCAGTCAAATCCATGTCTGAGTTATCACTGGTAAACTTCATTATACAGGAGTAGGACTGCTTATGAAACATCCCATCACATCCACTTAGAACAATGCTGCCCTCTAGTGTGGAAAGGAAGGCATGCACAAAGGTCAAATGGGACAAAGTCATTGAAAAATAGAAGATGACAGCGTTGAAACCACCGAATAATTTCTGTGGTTAAAAGTCTTTGAGACAGGCTGCTCAGAAAATGCTTTATTGTGTTATCAATGTTTGAACCACAAGATAATGCACCACTGCCTTTCATCAAAATTTATGCTGAGCACTAAATACAGCATGAGTAAAACAAATAGCAGTTACATGAAGCCAGACTTTATCCACAACTAGCACTGAGCTGTAGCCTGGCACTGATGCACATCATAGCCTAAAAAAATCAAAAAAACATAAAACACACACACACACACACACACACACACACACAAACATGTAAACATGTGTGCTAGGTTTGTTTGACAAATTACAAGACAAACCTTGACCACAATTTTACCGACACAATTTTGGACAAAATTCAATACTTCTTGTGATAAATAAATATTATAATGACCATAATGAATATGGTAAATGAATATCATCATACTAAAATGTCACATGTTAGGCAATAAGGCCTCCCATTTTAAAAAGGGTGATAGAAACACATTTTGTTTAGAAACCTTTCTTTTGATTATAATTGTAACAGAAAGAGTAGCAATAACCCCTACTCACACATGTGACTCCATCCATTTCACAGAAAATATACACCTGAATTCATCTTTTAAAAAATCCTGAGCATAATTCTAGACCATAACAACATACTGAATGTTTTATTAAATCACACTAATCTGATGACAGCCTCTAACAACATAACTTTACAAGAAACAGCCACCCTAAACACTTCAACACGGTTGGAGACACTTATTGATGAGACACCTTTCATTTCTGGGTCCACTTTTGTTGTTAGGTGGTGTATTTTGCTAATTCATGTGGACGACATGACGTCACAAGACAACATCATGTATATTTTTTTCAACAATCCAAAACATCCCTGATAAATGTCGGGATTGCTCCCTCAGAATCAAAGAGCGAAGGATTCTTCCTCGACTCATCTTTTTTGCACCAACCTCCAATAATTGCAGATGAGTCAGAGACATAAATTTCTCTGCCGGCAGGAGCCTCAATAGACCACAATGCAATGCATCCACAAGTTGTATAGAGTTGTCCACTGCTTCTTGACTAGAAACTGTCATTCTCTTGCCCCTGTTGCTAATCACTCTCATCATGTACAGGTTCATCCAACAACTAGATGCAACACGTTCAGGCACATTTTCTGTGGTTTATCGAAAGCCATCCTGGGGAGTATAGAAAATCAGTAGCTGAAGTGATGCAGAAGGCAGGTTCGGGGGAAAAGTGATGCAATTCCAACACCTGATAACAAAATAACTCCTAGGATGCACTGACTTAACAGGTTGATTATATATATATATATATATATATATATATATATATATATACATATATATATATATATATATGTATATATATTAGTTTAACAGTGTCTGAGGGTAGAATTTTCCTTGCAAAAGCTAAATTTTGGATAAATTAGTAGCATGACCTGCATTTTTTTTTAAAGAGCAAGCAGCAGATTGATTGATGAAAAGCGGCTCTCTCACATGACTAGGAAGGTGCTGTGATGCCAGCTGACTCTAAGTAAGGGTCATGTTATAAATGGTGACAGTGTGACAGTGGTGTTGCACAAACTGCTCCATCACAGACTGAAAACAACCACTGCAGTCCAAAAATTCACATCACAGTGTCTATGCATAAAGGGAGAAAATAGCTGAGTGCTTGCATGTTAAATAAAAGAGGCTGGTAGGAATCAGTAGCTCAATGTATCTAATTGAGAAAACAGTCACAGAATAACTATATTAGCACGACAAAATCACAAAAGTGAAACTGCTTTGAAACGTGTTGCTTGCAATATCTTCTATTATGCTCCTTAAAAATATACACTCAGTGGCCACTTTATTAGGTCCACCTGTACAATCTAATGCAATCCAATACAAATGTTCTGCCATAAAGTTTACTTTTATGACACCTATAATGCTCAGGTTTTCTTTTTGTCACAGTAATAGAGGAGTTTATTCAATTCTGTGTTTGGTATTGAGCTCATAGTTAGTGCTGCTGTTGGACTGGACTGCATTTTATTGAGAGGTGTTTCTACTATTCTGTCCCCCCTCATGTATATAAATAGGGAGGACAAAAAATTAGAAACACCTCTCATAATGTAGCCCAGGTGATGAACTTTGCAAGCTACAACCTCAGCAATAAACACGGAATTACATTTACACATTCTCCACAATGTCAACAAAGCCTGAACATTATAATCATTCTTAAAAGGTAGAATTTATGGCAGAGCTGTTGCATTGAACTGCGACAGGTGGACCTGATAAAGTGGCCACTGAGTGTAGATGTTGTAAAAATCTGCCTGTCATCTCCTGAACAGAATGAATTATGCTGTGGTGCGATGTAGATGAGATTCTGTCAAATGTGGACTTCTGGATACACACTGATGAAATGTCTTTCAGTACAGTCCACAAAAGCATGCACTTCTCTAACCACCTTCAACTGTCCTTCCACTCTCAGTCCATGCCAGTCTACCAGGTGGGCATCATATCAGGGAACCACATGCGGCCCAGGTGCTTTGAAACCTCGCTGTGGATCTGCTCCATGTTGTAGCTGCTGTCTGGAATTAACACCTCCTCCATTATTGACAGCTGAGTCAGCCTGCCACCACACATCTTCACAAACTCCACGAAGCCACTGCAGGTCACTTCACACTCACCTAGGCCAATGGCCGTCAGGCTCTTGCAGCGCTCGGCTATTCTGATCAGCTCCTCATCCAGGGGCTCCAGGCCATTGGCGCACACCACCAGCTCCACCAGCCGAGGACAGTTCAGTCCGATGCGGCCCAGCATCTCTTTGCTGACTGTCCGGCCAAAGTACAAGTGAGTGACAGGGGTCTCCTCGCAAAAAAAGGGCTCAAACTCCTCCTCATAGAGGAAGAAGTACATGACGATGTTGACTTTGGGTGAGTGTCGGACCAAGGCCTCCCAGCTGCTCCTCTTGATGGTGTGGAATTGTGTCTGGCCGAGGTTCTCACTGACAACGTCAATGCGCAGATGCTCCAAGTGGACGTGCTTTTCAGAGGAGAGAGCGAGCAGAAGCTCATCACTCAGCAGATGGTAGTTTAGTGCCAGCTCCCTAAGTCCATGGCACTGGTCTGCCACACACAGGATCCCTGAGGAGAGGAAAGAGGAATCACAAGTGTTCTTTGACTATTTTAAACAGGCCGAGTCAAACCACTGGTGAAGAGGACCTTTTTGAAAATGCATGATAATAAGCATTGAACAGTTACCGGTTTTACTATAAACTGCAATAAAATATCAAATGGTTAGTTGCACCATTTAAGATGTAGCAATAACAATAACCGGATCAGTTACATTTTTGAAAAGTCATGGTTTTAGCATTACATACTGTATGGCATTAACCAAAGTCAGCATCAACCAGTCAGATGGGTATCTTATGGCCACAGCTCTAATCATAATGCATTTGATATGCTTTTGTTCTTTATTGCATATATTATATTAACATAGGCCATTAGTTGTGCTATTGTGTTAATACAACAAGATTAAAGTGCTAATAGTTTAAGTTATTTCAGTGTGTACTGGTACTTATTTAATATTTTCAGCACATTTTTACCAATACTGCAATAATTTAAAAAATAAAAAAAACTAATTTAGCCACAATAATCATGATTCTGAATATTCATCATCCTATATCTAATCAATAGTTAACATACTTTCAATCATCTCTATAGTGCTGACAACCTGTTTTTCACATGCTAGAACTGCACAGTAATCAAGATGCATGGTGACCTGCTGGGGACACATGAGGACAGCTGCTCATCTTCAGCAGCTTCAGGGTGTCACTGTTGTTGGCCACCAGCACCTTCAGGGATGGGTCATCCACTGGGGTGTCATCAATCTTGATAGAGGACAGGGACTTGGAGTTAACGAACACCACTGTCAGCGCAGACACAAAGTGAGACTGAGGGGGGAAAACACAATGCTGATTTAACCAGGAATTCGGACATCATGCTCATTTTTCATTCACATAATCAAGTAAAAAGCAACCAAGCAAAATTGGGCAAACAGGGTACAATGGCCCGCTATGGTGTCGTGTTGGGATATATTCTGTTGCTGGTGCTATATGTTATTTAGTTTAGTTTAGATTAGTTTATTCATTTGCATAGTATTAAAACAGCAATGAAAGCATAAAATAACAAAAACAGATTGTGCAGGTGAGATAAAAAAAAAAAAAAAAAAACTCCTTACAGAGTTATAGGTTATCTCACCTAAATACAAATAGTAAATAAATTCAAAGCTGCATATAAAATAAATATCAATAAAACAACAAAATATGGATATCAATAATAGAAATATGAGGTAAAAAGAAAAACATAAAACATTTCCATCTTCAGGATGACTGATTTCATGATTTGAACAGGATGACTGAATGGCACACATGTGATTATTCCAGCTCTTTCCTGCATATCACAAACAGATGTATGTAGGAATCACAGACTGTATGATATTTGCTCTTACCTGGGACACATCCATGAAGCTGGGCCTCGCTGTTGAAATCAGCCCCAGGGTCTTAATGGTGCAGTTCACCAGCTGGGAGAGGATGTCACATGCTGCTTCTGCAGATTCTGTGCAGCTGTCCACCTGATTCCCCAGTATAGATTTACCATGTTTGTGGGGAAAAAAAGGGATCGGAAAAACAGAGGTGTAAGAATCATCACTGAGACACTCAGAGCCCTGATGTGTTAAACCCGCTAATGCCAAGATATCTGAAGCATCATGATCACTTGTGAGGCAGATGGTCTGAATTAAGGAGGTCACACATTGTTTTCACGACAGCTCTATTGTGGGTGTGCTTGGCACCTTGAGGATTGAGATGCATCTGTGTGTGACAGGGGAGACCAAGGAGGTGACTGGAGAGGGAGAACGTGTGAGAGAAAGTCGTGCTGGGATCTGTTTACCTTAAAGCTGACATACTGCAGGTGCTGAGCGTGTTTCTTGATGATCTGCTGAATGAGGTCAGGGTGAGTGGAGCGCAAGTAAGATGTGGCTGGCTGATTGAGCTCAAACTCAAACCTCCTCCACAGGTCAGGGATGTGAAAGACGTCATTCCAGCGCCGACACACAGACGAGGCCCTGGCCCGGTCCACCAGGGACAGATGTTGGAAGATCTGCAGGACGACGTGGTGCGGCAGGTTGCCCCAGTCCTCCACCGCTGTGCCTGAGCGGCCCGGAGTCAGGGTGCAACCGGAAGCCCTGCGCTTCCGTCTCTTAGCCCTCTCCTCGTGGGAAGGGAATGTCTGGCACTTTGACTTGATACTTATCCTTCCTCGTTTCATTCTGGAAAAAAAAAAACAGAAAACATTGTATGGGATCATGATAGGCTGAATTATATGTTGTTCTGAATTTGATGCAACAGTTTTTGCACAGTAAGCACTCAGAGATAAATTGTCCATTGTTATGCTTCTGTCATATCACCTGTGGCACTTTGGAAGAAAACAAAACATAAACCATCACACAACACAGTTAAACATTAACCAGCCCACTGCCATTCTATTAATGATCTTCAATCACTTCACAAACATCTACATCACACTACTTACCTGAATGGGCTGAAATTAATTTCCCTCAGTTTGCACAGTGCAGGTGGAGAGGACACCGTTCAGGAGCCATCACCGCAGCTGACTGTCGAAATGCGGCTTGTCGTTGATATAGGGCAGTAGGAGCAACTCCCATAATAAGCTCTCCTCGGCTTTAGACAGCTTGATGCGCACCGCCGGGCAGCCGTACACGTGACGGAAGGAAAACATGGATCAGGTCGGCAGCATCTCACTCTCACACCATCACGATGCACGCACTTAATCAGCCTGTTAAAGTGACAGATACGTCTTCATCTCCCAGCTTCGTGTTCAGATGCTGCCTGAAAGCAAGCCAAGCTGCTCAGAAGCTCACCTGTACCTCAGCGTTGTTATGGTGTTTTCCAACCCTCTCCTCCTCCTCCTCCTCTTCATCTCAGAGCATAGGCTACTGTGTGCACGTGCACTGAGAAAGTAGGTCAGTGTGTCAAAGTGTGTGTGTGTGTGTGTGTGTGTGTGTGTGTGTGTGTGTGTGTGTGTGTGTGTGTGTGTGTGAGAGAGAGAGAGAGAGAGAGAGAGAGAGAGAGAGAGGACCTTGTGTCCATGCACCACTCTATGTTAGAATCTAAATTTAACAATGTAAACATATCTGTTCAGGAGTAAGTTTACTTTTTATGTTTTGTTTAGGCCTTCGTGTCAATAAGCAGTTTCACCTCCATATAAAAATATAGCACTACTATGTATACTAGTGATCACATAACAGAAAGCTGTGTAAATATAACAATCTATAGGCCTAGCCACTCTACGAATAGTACAGGATTGCTTTTGGAGATTAGATAAGTACCGTATAAGATACTGTATAAGATAAATACCATATAAAATACAATAAACTCACAATTGCATACCAAGTCACTAGGATTTTTTTTTTTTATTAAATTACACTCACACACACACACACACACACACACACACACACGGGTTTGTGCTTTTATGATGCATCAGAGTATGCATCAGAAACAGGGAAGAGGTAAGATCTAATAAATTTAATAAAAATATAGATCTCATGTCCCAGCAAAAATCAGGTGAAGTGTCCAGTTTCTGCCCCACCCCCTCCTGTCATGAGGGCTACATCCAGTGAGCTGCAGGTCACTGTGCTCTGATCAGTAAGCACAGCAGGTTAATTGGGATGCAAACAAGAAGCAGAGGCAGAAAGAGCAACAGTTGAGCTCAAGCTTGAAATAAGTTAATCTCGTTGTTGACATTAAGCAGCTGTTAACTGATCATGTGCGTTTCAACTCATCTGCTGCTACCAGCTTTTGTAGTTGTAGTTAAGCACCAGATCATCATGTGGCTGATTTGCCACTGCGTTTACACACATGTCACTACTCTATGACAGGAGCACACTGCTCGAACAAGCTTGATTTGACATTGGAAAGGGAGAGTTACGTTTGCAGTGTACAAAATTAATAACTAACATTGTGCCTGCTGCGCATAACACAACTCTAGTGCTTGCTCAGTCCATTTATTGCGATAATATCTGTCTGCAAAATGCATTTTGTCAGCATAGATTACAAAATCACTGTGACTGCGAGTGGTCAAGTGAGATAGATCAGCGCTGAGTGAGAGAGAGAGAGAGAGGGAGAGAGAGAGAGAGAGAGAGAGAGAGAGAGAGAGCCAACAAAGCAGCACCTGTTCCCACACACACAGCTGGACTGTCTTGTAACCTAACTCATCTCAACACAAACAACCCACTGTTCGTTTTATTTCCCAAGCTTTTCATAAAATCTAATTTAAGTTCATATAAGCCTGCAACTTTTTTTCCCCACATCAGTGAGACCCAGCCCAGTCAAATTTTAAAACATCCACCCCCCTCTGCCTTTCAAAAGGTTTGGACACTATCAGTAGATCCAATAACTGTAAAAGTAAAAAAGCATAATATAGCCTATACACTTACATCTTTATATAGTTTAATGTGACATGATGACATTTATCTAGAGCAAATGAACTGGCTAGCAGATGACATCTGGATGTAA
This sequence comes from Myripristis murdjan, assembly GCF_902150065.1. NCBI lineage: Eukaryota > Metazoa > Chordata > Actinopteri > Holocentriformes > Holocentridae > Myripristis > Myripristis murdjan. Next base: position 19,774,634 of record NC_043989.1, read on the forward strand.
TGCAAGGTATAAGGTAAAAATATATCATAATGCAAATATTGGATAGAACATACCACTTTTTTAAAAAGTGCCATTCGAAAGTAAATTTTAATGATAATAAAGGTTGTGTAATAGTGAGATTTTCACCATAGCTATTATATACAGCTAATTCCCACATTCCTACATTTTACTTAAATATTCCCTTTCCTAGATTTCCTTTAAAAAAATATTTGGGACAGCAACTGCCATCTGTAAAACCTGAGGATTCAGCTGTTGGGGAAAGGTGTTATGTTTAACCTTAACACATCATACAACAAGTGAGTCCAAGTCTAAGTAGTTTGTTAGAGTAAAGTAGTCAGAAGATATTCATGCCTTTTTGATTTTGGTTGTAGGTGAAGCAACACCCACATCACCTGCTCCTGCTGCACATCCTGCAACAAGTTAGTCCGGTTTATCTGTGGTATTCCCATAAGGTCACATTCATTTCCTCTAAAGACTGTGGTTTGCATTTAATTGTATTCATTGCACACCATGTTATTATTTGCTGAATTAAAAATGAGAGAAATTTGTTGCAAATCAATCATGAGGTGGCCTTACTTCTAGTTTAGAATTAAGCAGTATTTTGTGTGCGATGGAGCAGCGGTTGCTGAAACTAAATTAGCTGTGTTGTAAGAAATGAACTACATGGTTGCTGTGATACATGATGTAGTGATGTGGGGTGAGCTGAATTCAAAGTGTGCCCTGAGGATAGTTGAAAATTAGAAATATTGCTGCAGGCACTCCTTTGGGACAACTGCTGCCTTCCAGCTCTCACAGTCTGGTTATGACTATCACATTAGGTTTAACTGAAAAACTCTGACCTAAAATGACAAATCCTTCAATGTTTGAAGGAATACTCCATTGTTTTGGGCAAAATACCCCTTTCCAGCTTACCAAGACTGAGACAAAATGTTTGATCCCATTTTCAACTCTGTACGTCCAGTAGTTCAGTTCCTATGGGTATTGTTTCATGTTAGCTTAGCAAAATGACTTGAAGCCAATAGGAGTCGTTAGCCTAACTCCATCAAAGTGAAAAAATAAACCTTACAACAACTCCAAAGCTGTCTTGTTTATATAGTGTATCATGTGTCTATCAGGCCTGCAGGCGATGCCCTCATCAAAGTTCACTTTGCAATACAATTCAGTAACAAGAAAATCCTGGTGATTTTAGCCCAGAATCACAATATTGTTTTCCTCAAGTTTTTCTCAAGTCATGGCAATGTCTCTTTAAAGTCCAGATGCTTGTTATCATATTGTGATTTCTGTAAATTTGCGACTTTACGATCTCAGAATTTTCAAGTTCCTTTTTTCATGAATTTGTGAGTATTTTTCCTCATAAATTTAGTAATTTAATCTCAGGAATTCTGTTTTTTTCCCCTCACAAATCTGTGAATTTCGTATTTCAGAATTTTCATAAATTTGTGAAATTATCCTCGTTGATTTACTGCTTAAATCTCAGAGAATATCACATTTTTTCTCGTAAATTAAGACTTTAATCTCGAAAATTCTGAGTTTTTTTTTCTCGGAATATCACTCAGCTACCCTGGCTCCATATGTTTTTTCTCCTTGCAGTGGCACTAGTTCACCGTCGTGCGGAGGGGGACAGTGTGAAGCTGCACTGCTCCTCTCTCCCAGGAGTCTTGGACACACTTTATGGGGACAACAGGAGGACAAGTGGAGAGGAGAGGAGGCGAGGAGACGAGGAGACGAGGAAAGGAGGCCGGCTCGGAGCGGATCGTGGCCGGGCGGCGCAGCTCCGCCTCCCCGGCTGTGTCACGACGCACTGCTTTTAGTAGTCAGTCGGGCAGCTCAGGTTGGCATCCTCGGCATGTGTGGGAGAAAGACGGCGCGGTAGGTCGATATACCTGCTTTTTGTGATTCCAAGAAACAGAAACTGTTATTTCAGCGGCTGTTGTTGGACACAGCCACCGCAATGCCACCAAGTACTGACGTCGTTAAGCGTAACGTAACAGCTGAAGAGCAGACGTTAGCTTGTTAGCGTACCTTAGCTGACAGCCAAACAGCCAGCGTCCACTGTCCACACTCCACTGCTAAAAAGGTGAGAGTTGGCTTTTTTAAAGTTGTAGCTAATGCTGTGTCACCGTTGCGTGACACAAAGCAGTTAGTAGAAAGGCAGGTTTTCTGGTTTTTACAGGACAGCTGAATTTCAGTCTTTTTCCGCCAAATGTTTACCCTGGAAAATGTATTAGCACTGGGAAAACCTAGCTAAGCTTAGCCTGTCAGGTCTCCATATAACGTTAGCTGCCGTTCATTATAAAGCCCTAGCAGTTAACGTTACTTAATAAACTACTTTGTTGTTTATTGCAGGTAACCTCAGCTTGTAACTAAGGGATAATAAGGGATGTAAAGTTAGGTTTGCTTTGAGCAGCTTATGCAGCATAAATAATGACTAACTTGCATGAGTTGGAGGTCCTAGAAACATTTTGGTTAGAGGCCGAGTTTTTTGTGGAGCCACAGAATTAGTGATTTGTTGTGGATGATATTGTTTTGGTGCGATAAATAACCACAGTAGGTGGCAAATAGTCCTATATCAGCGATTATCATGATGATGACACGTTACGCAGCAATGATGGCTGGAAGAGAGAAACTTCTTTTTCATTCTCCGTAAAGTTATTCCCATAGAGGACAACAGAGTAAATAGCATTGATACCAGTTTTAGCGGCAGTGCAATGTGCAGTTAGTTTACGCAAAATCCACATTTTCAATCCGATTTTCTTTTACTCTATATAACGTTAGCTGTCGTTCATTATAAAGCCCTAGCAGCCCAACAAATCACTAATTCTGTGGCTCCACAAAAAACTATGTGTGGGAACAGGCAACTGTCTTAAAGCTACAGACTAGGGAATTTACTCTGATCTCAGATTTTACTGAGAAAGTATGTGGTTCCCCCATTTGGTTTTACATTTTTACATTCTAAGATATATAATTAAGATATTAATTATCTAAGCTGTAACGTCGATGAAAGCAAGAAGGATTGCAGCATTGTAGGATGTCTGTTTCCATAAAATGGATCTTATTGCATCAGTGGGACGGGTCCAATATTTATTGAGAGACTGTTTGTTATCTTGTTTATGCCTTTTAAAGACAGTGTGTATAATTTAGTCTTGCTGTTACCTCAAACTAAAATTAGTGGAGCCCAGGTGTTTCAGAGGTAATGTTGCATCATGTTTAGAGAAACATTTTTGACATTTTTGAATCATGACTAAATAAAAACTAATATTATTGGCCATGCACCACACCTGCATAAAATTACAAAAGAAACATTGGAAAGTTTTATAATTTTAACACATTAAACTTGAGCACCAAACAAGAAGTTTTTGTTCTTTCACTGTCTCTTCCACTGTCTCTTGTTTTTTTTTTTTTTTAAACAACACTGTTTCCTGATTTCCTGACAGGTTACATTTGGAGTCGTGTTTTCTATGCCCTCTGTAACCTGGAAGGTTGCCATGTGTATGAGTTGGAAAATATTTTTATGTAAATTTGTTCAAGGAAAAGTGTTAAGCATACACACTCATATTTTTTCATTGAAATGTTCAGTCCTCACAAAGCTTCATGGTGCAATAGTTCTTAAGAATGTGTGATTTAACGTCAGTAGAGATTTTCAGTATTATTTGATTTGCTTCACTGTGTTTTGTTGGATAAAATTTTATGAATTAATGGTATAACATAATTACAGAAGTGTAATGACTCACTGACTCTTGTGCTTGTCACTTTGATGTGGAGGGTTTGCCTGTATCCATCCTCTGACCCAACTTTATGATTGTTTCTGTTCTTTTGCTTGAAAGCCACAATCTCCCAAATGTGTAAGTTACACATTTTGCCCTTGTGTTCTTTATAGACTGAACAATCATGACGCAGAAAGCCAAGCTGTGCTCTGTAATTCTGGGAGTGGAGGGTATGACCTGTGGCTCCTGTGTCCAGTCCATAGAGCAGCGTATCGGATCTCTGCCGGGAGTTATCCATATACAGGTGAATGGAGATTACTTTGTATGTGTAACATTTAAAAGACACTAGGGGGTTAATTATTTTTGAAGAGTAATAGCATTATTTCAAAGATGTTAGAGCACCTTCATATAACAGATATATGTGTTTAATCAGAAATGCTTAATCAGAAGTGTCCTACAGTGTTTCTCTAAAGTTTAGTTACAGTTTCTTAAAGTCACTATTTCCTGAAGATTTTCTGAAGTAAAACATCCTAAATGTAATACCAGTTTAAAAACAGGATCTGAGATGACAGGATGATGAGGCGATGTTGTAATGCTGTCTTGTTTTGCTAACCTTCTCAGTTAAGGCTAATATGTTTACCTTATTACATTAACAAACAGTCTTAAGACAATAGAGATTGATTTGTCTCCAACTCTTTCTTCCCCTTCGGGCCGGCTGGTCAAAATTTACCATAAACAGTCATCCACGTAGCCTCGAGAGATTCCTAGATTGCAATAAATGCAGCCTGCTCCTTTGCTTATTCTGTGTTTACCCCTCAGGCTGAGGTCAAATGAGAAGATAACATAATAATGTGTTCTGGACAGAGCTCTGCCCTTTGCTGGACTGTGTCACAGCAGGTCGATAAGTAGCCTTTACCAGCAGGAAATGTCATTTGTGTCTTTAAAGGATTTATTGCCTTACGTAATACTTGTATTAATCCACATAGACATGTTTTGGGAGGAGGGAATTGATTTTTTTTTTCTTGTTAGAACAGTCTTTGTTTCCTTCAAAGCTACTCCCTGCTCTCCCTTTGCTCTCAAAAATAAATGGCTAATCCTTTGCAACCTACAGGCATACTCACTTTCTCCCCCAGATCCCATGCTATGGTTTGTAGCTCAGTCAGATGACCCCTTCAGTGAGTCATGTTTCCTCCTTGTTGAAGAAGCAGAGCAAAAAGTTGCCTTGTTGTTCTTGTTGGAAAAAGGTTACCAAGGCCAGTGAACTCATGTTCCCCCTTTTTTTATACTTAGGCAAGATAGGACAGCCATTGCACAAGAAGATGTCAGAATATTTTATGTCATACTGTCAGCTGTCTAAAATGCTACTGACAGCTGAATTGATTTAGGGTGGCCTGTTTTTTGACAACCTGTTTACCTCAGCATTTTATGACTGAATGGCAGGTGCAAAATTGGCAGGCATAGTCCACTAAATGCCCTCTTCAATGGCAAGGTATAAAATGATTTATAAAGCTCTCCGTGATATTAGTTTCTGTGTAACTATAACTGCTCTGTTGTTTTGCAGGTGTCTTTGGAGCTTAAGAATGCCACTGTCATATTTGACCACAGTCTGCAAAGCCCAGAGTCTCTGTCTGAGGCAGTCGAGGACATGGGCTTTGACTCCAGTCTGTCAGAGTCTGGCACGGCAACACCAGTTCCTACTGACACACAGCTGGTCCCCACCTCAGGCCTGACACCCGCAGCTCAACAGGAGGCCCTGGCGAGGCTCTCCAAGGTCCAGGGAGTACTAGATGTCAGGGAGAGCCAGGACCAGACAGGTCTCTCCATCACCTTTGTCCCTTCCCTAACCTCTGCACTGCAGCTGAGAGAAGTGGTGGCCAGTGTGCTGCCTGTGGAGATCCCAGCACCCAGCAGCCCCACACAGAAAGGTGTCACCACGGTCCCTTCTCAGAGCACAGGAGGAGGGGTGGAGCTGCTGAAGTTGTGCATAGAGGGGATGACCTGTCACTCATGCACCACAACTATTGAAGGGAAGATTGGAAAACTCAAAGGGATTGAAAAGATCAAAGGTGCTGTACTTTACCTGTCCTACAAGATTGTAGTCATAGTTTATTGAGTTTTCTACAGCTGGAAGTGAAGTGATGTTGCAGCACAGTTGCTGAGCTAAGCAGAAATGCAGGTGTATTATGTCTTGCAAGTGTGGTGGATTGTGCATGTCAGTGTTTCCAACAGGTTCACCTCGAAGATTATTCAGCAGGATTTGACTATGACTCATGAAATCCTTTTACTGGAACTCCTATCAGAAGTGACATGCGGAGAGATAGGATTATGTGATTGAGAGTAGAACGAGTGCATATGAGTTCTGCATACAAACTGGAGTTTTTAGAGTTATTTATCATATAAAGGATTTATTTCACAAATTCTGCATATCCATTTTGAATACATTTTGACATCTTAAATTCATCAGTCAGTATTTCCAAACCACTTCTACCCTCGTTAAGATAACTTTTTAGAAGCAACTTAACATTTATGCCCACAAATATGTTGTAGGTGTACATTTTAATAATAAATCTCAATTACATTTTGCTTGTTCACTGATTGTAATCATCTGCCTTCCCTTTTTATGCACACTTGCTTTCCATTCTCTTGCAGGTATGTCTTGAGAGAGACTCTCTTCTGAAGTCCTTGATGCTTTGTTAAAACTTTTTTTTCTGTCTTTATTCCCCACAGTTGCTTTAGAATCTCAGGAAGCTACAATAGTATACCTACCTTACCTCATCTCTGTCCAAACCATCATCGACCAGATTGCTGTTGCTGGCTTCAAGGCTTCAGTCAAGTCCAAGCCCCGCCCTCTGCAGCTGCTTCCCAATGAAATTGAACGTTTTATAGACTCTCATAGGTCAGCAGTTCCGTCCCAGTCCAAAACATCGGAAGACAAAGAAATCTTCATTGACTCAGTCCTTACCACGCTCAGGGTGACGGGCATGCACTGCCGTTCCTGCGTGGTCAATATCCAGGGCAATATTTCCACATTGCCTGGGGTCTCCTCTGTGGAGGTTTCCTTGGAGAAAGAGAAGGCCTCCATCTGCCATGACCCCCAGAAGATCACGGTGCCTCAGCTGCAGCAGGCGATCGAGGCACTGCCACCAGGGAACTTCAAAACCCAACTGTGGGACTCTTCCAGCACCTTTAGCCCTGCATCCACATTGCTCACCCCTGCTTTATCATCACCTCAGTCTGCATTAGCAGGAGCAACACAAGCCCAACTCACTACACCCAAGCCTTGCTTTAGCCAGCCCCTGCTGTCTGTTGCTCACATCCGCATTGAAGGGATGACTTGCAACTCCTGTGTCCAGTCCATTGAGGGCATGATCTCCCAGAAGAAGGGTGTGGTGTCTGCCCAGGTCTCACTCGCTAATCACCAGGGGGCATTTGAGTACGATCCCCTTTTGACTACTCCAGAAGAGCTGAGGGAGGCTGTAGAGGACATGGGCTTTGATGCTTACCTACCTGGTGAGAAGATTGATGGTTTGGTTTGATAATCACCAGTTAGGGCTACATGAGAAATGTATTTCTAGTGTGTAGTAACTTCATTAGAGATGTTGTGTTATTGCGTTATCCTCTGATTTATCAGATTTATTAGTTATCAGAGGTTGCATTCAATCCTTTGATTACTTAGACATCAGACTAGATCTGACTAGGAATGTTCCCTGACAGTCTCAGTGTTTCCAACATACATTATACTTGTGCAGCCCACCCATGTATATTAACAGCCATCCAAGTATAATCAGGCTTTCCCATTAATTTATTAAACGGTGGTGCTCCACCGAGCTCCAGTTTAACATCACCTATGCCCCCCTTCATGGTCACTGTCACCATGTAACCAGCATTTTGGTTTGCCAGGACACACACACACAGTCTTAAAGATGTTATTAGTAGGGCTGTGTCTAGTCAGTCAAGGGCAGTAACTTTTATGGTACCTGCAATGCTTGGCTTATAGAAAGTATTGGACAAAGAAGTGTCATATGAAACCACATTTATTTCAATACGTCATTAACAACAAGGTGCCTCCGCATGCAGCTTACCAGCTGTTGTGAAAAAAATCCAAGACTGCGGTTTTGTTTTTTGGGTTAGTTTATACTGGTGATAAAGAAAGTCAGTAGAGCTGACAAACAGGGATAGAGAAAAAGAGGCATGTCATTCTTTAGGAAACACTGAGCCTGTTGGTGCAGTTCCTGTCTCTTGAGCCACATGGGCCCTGACTGATTAGGGGTGATTCCTGGACAGTTTTCTCTGCTGTGCCGTGATGTCTCCTTCTCTACTTTACAACTGTATCAGTAAACAAAAAATACCAAGAGTGAGTTGACTGCCCACCGCTTAAAAAGATACTGCATAAAAGAACTTTTTGACTGTTATTCTAAATGAACACACTTGCTATACGTAGCCCTAGTATAAGTTAAATTTCAAGAAATTCTTCCATATCCAAATCAGTAATCCAGTAGTAGTAGTTGAGCAGTTTCAGTTAAGTTAAATAGATAGCCCAGCTCCAGTTCTGCATGTAAATAGCAATACTAACCACATATTTGGATTTCTTATAATAACCCCATTAACCATAATTTGCTGTCTACAGAGACCAACTCGCTGGTACCCGATCCCAAACCCTCGAGTCCAGCGCCTGTGAAAGAAAAGGAGCTGGACAGCGACCCAGAGGGAGAAACCCTCAAAGTAGGCAAGGGGAGCAACCTTTCTAAATGCTTCATCCAGATAGGAGGGATGACCTGTGCTTCCTGTGTGGCAAACATTGAGCGGAACCTCAAAAATGAACCTGGTGCGTCAAATGTCAGGAATTTTATTCTTATTTTCTACTTCTGCTCACATTTTACTTTTTCTTTATTGAAAAGAAGAAAAAAATGAAACAGGTGGTCATCATCTCTACCAGTACCTATACCTCCTTACATACAAACATCTTGATTAACATCATACATTTCTCAATAGTCTAGTCTATGTGCACCTAATCAGTTTTTCCTAGCACTTTGTACATTTTCTAGCTTTAGTCTTAACACAAAAGTGAGTCCTTCTGTGTTATATATTTTATTTACAATCTTGAGACATTTGTCCTTTGTTGGAGGTTCAGATTTCAACCATTTCCTGGTTATAGCTTTCCTGCTGCCTGCTAAGAGAGTCTTTAATAGGTATTTATCTTGTTCTGTAATAGTATCTGGAATATTTCCTTGATGTAATGTAAGAAGTGTGTAATCCATCTATATTCCCATTATAGTTGTGACTAAAGCTACTACCTCCCACCTCTATGGTTGGATTTTTGGGCCTCCAGTGCTAGGCCAGACACTGAGAGGCTGATTGTAGGGCTTTTAGATTAGGAGTGGTAAAGGATCTCACACAAGGTTCTTTCATCCAAACTCCTTGTTAACTTTTATACTTGCTTATACTCTATTTATATACTCTCTTATAACTAATCTCTTATTATCGCTTGCTTAATATGTTTTGAAAAATATGTCCTTTATTTGTATTTTTAACATGTATGTCAAGATAATCTCTAACTTGAAGATACCTGTAGAACGCTGCTTTTTCAAGACAATATACATCTGATAGAACGTGAAACTCTTCAGCTGTCCTCTAGAAATGATTGAGCAATAAGATGTATTACATTTATGAATACAAAAATGTAAACCTCTAGGTTTGTCATAAACCAGCCAGCTCTGCACCTTTGCCTGTTCCTCCAGATATAATTTCTTCAGTATTATAAGCCATAACCTAATTGAGAATGCTGTTACTTCATTCAAATTATCATATTCCTGTTCAAAGACACTTTTACTTACTAATATGATCTGTATTGGTATATTTATTTGTGTTTTTTTGTTTTGTTTTGTTTTGGTATGTTGACTGGCAAGATACAGGATCTTGGAAGTACATTCATCTTTATTATTTCAATCCTATTGTTCATATCGAATGGAAGAATAGTTCATCTCGAAATATCTGTTTTTATTTCCTCAATGATTGGTCTATACTTGCTTTCAAGAAGTTTTGGATTGTCTTTTGGTATGTTTATACCTAAACATTTTATTATCTCTGCCATTTAAAGTCACACTTTCTCCTTGTTTCTTTTTTAGGAGAATAATTATTTCTTAATCTGAAACAGGTCCAAACTGCTGTCCTTCCTATCCCACTCTGTGGGGATAATTTAAGATGACTGCATATCTCCACAGTTGTGGGAGTTGTGGGAATGATGTGGTTTAAAATGCGAAGCAGCATTGATCTTATTTTTGGTATACATTTTTTATATATACATTCTTTGGGATAGCCGTCTGTTTCTGGTGCTTTATTTGTGTTAAGTAAGATAGCACAGTCCTCTTCGGCCATAGTTATCTCAACCAACAGTGCATTGTGCTGGTGTTTTCCTAAGGAAGAGGCTAAGTATTTCTTCATTATTGGAATGTAAGTTCTGACTGGTGGAGTATATGAATCTTTATGGCTCGAATGACCAAAGTATGTCCTCCAAATTGCTGCTTATTGTTTTGGTTCTGAGATTCCTGATTTTATCGATAACATTTCTTTCTCGACCTGTATTCTGATGTATCAACTGTATCACACGACTGTCGTGTTAGTTGTTGGCTTAATATAAAGATTAAGTCTTTGATGTTGTGCAGGTATCTACTCAGTTCTGGTGGCACTGATGGCCAGTAAGGCAGAGGTGCGTTACAGCCCTGATGTTATTGACCCATTGAGGATCGCTGAGTGTGTGAGAGAGCTGGGCTTCACTGCCTCAGTCATGGAGAACTACGAGGGTTCAGACGGAAATCTGGAACTAGTGGTGAGTTTGTGTGAGGCTTTGTTGACATGAGTGACAACAGTTAGAGAACAACATGATAACATTCAATACCATTTATTTCATAAAGTTATATCAAGGTCATAGATAAACAGTTCCATTGTTGGTTGAAGAAAGTATTCAGTGCTTGCGATTTGCTTTTCCAGCAGCTCACATGATTCATGTGAGAGCTTTAGTCCAAACCCTCCAGACTATTTTTGGCCCTCTCTCTACTTGATTGCCTCTCTTCACGTTCTTTCAGGTCAGGGGAATGACATGTGCCTCTTGTGTTCACAAAATCGAATCCAGCCTTATGAAAGAAAAGGGGATAATATATGCCTCTGTTGCCCTGGCAACCAACAAAGCCCACATTAAATATGAATCGGAAATAATAGGGCCAAGAGATGTCATCAAGCTGATCGAGGTATTTACTCCTGCCCATGTCTTTTACTCACAGTAAAAGTTGTTTAAAAATGTTTTGAGGCCAGTTGATATTTGTAGAAATGTATTGAAGTATTTTACAGAAATGTGCAACACACACACAAAAAACTGACTTATGTGACTCTTATTGGTAGAGTCTGGGGTTTGAAGCATCTCTGGTAAAGAGGGATCGCACCGCCAGTCACCTGGACCACAGCAAGGAGATAAGACAGTAAGTACCATTGTGTGAGTGCACATGCATCCACTAGTGTCTGCTAATCACATGCAAAAACAGCAGTTAATGCTTGGTGGTTCACCAGTTAAAACCCCTAACCGTGAATCAGAGTATTTAATATCTACTGAGGATAAAGGATCTCTTTGGCCTCAGAGTAGCTTCAGTCCTTCTTGGAATGCTGTAATCAAGTCCTGAACTGTGGTAATGTTTGGGTCTGTTTTGGTGGAGGTTCTGTGTCTGCATTTTGTCTGTATTTGCCTTTTTGTTGTCATGACTGTCCAGGCTGCTTTCCTTGCTATCTAAAGTCATTTTTAATGTGTGTGATGGACACTCCTGCATTTCAGGCACCGACTATTTACCCTCTTTAGATGTAATTTTCTTTGTGTAGCTTTGAAAATTCCTTTTGAATTTGACACATACTGCTAATTTACATTCCACTTTGTGTAACCTTATTGCTTTTGTTAATGGAATTTAGTTCATTAGTTGATTTAGTTCATTTAGTTAGTCATTTTTCATGTGGGGTTTCTGTTGTTGTGTCTGCCCCATGTATTTCTCATAACCAAATATCTCCCTCCTCTCAAGGTGGAGAAAGTCTTTCCTGGTGAGTTTGTTCTTCTGTGTGCCCGTGATGGGAATGATGATGTACATGATTATCGTGGACCACCAGATCAGCATGTCACATCACCACAACGCCACAGCTGAGGACCGCAAGCAGTACCACTCCACCATGTTCCTGGAGAGACAGCTGCTCCCAGGCCTCTCCATCATGAACCTCCTCTCCTTCATCTTTTGTGTGCCTGTGCAGGTAGATCACAGAGATTAACTGCATGCTTGGTGAACATGATATGGTAATATAATCTGTGCAGATTGAGATTGTAAAAGAAGCACTTATTCACTTGGGTGTGTTTGGATGGGCGGGGGGGGTCTGAATCTGAATGAAATGTGTGCGGTCCAGTGAACACAAGCTTTTTTGTCCTTTCCTCTCCTCAGTTTATTGGAGGCCGCTACTTCTACATCCAAGCCTACAAAGCACTCAAACACCGGTCAGCCAACATGGATGTCCTGATAGTTCTGGCTACCTCCATAGCCTTCACATACTCATTGATCATCCTCATAGTGGCCATGGTGGAGAAGGCAAAAGTCAACCCCATTACATTCTTTGACACACCACCCATGCTCTTCGTCTTCATCTCCCTGGGACGCTGGCTGGAACAGATAGCCAAGGTTGGGCAAATAATAGATTTCTTCATATCTGTGACATTTTATCATTTTGAATCTAAGAGGATGGGGCTATAGTACCCATTACTCACAGACACATTGTTCCATGTGCATGCTTCTCCCTTCCAGAGCAAGACATCTGAGGCTTTGTCCAAACTGATGTCTCTACAAGCCACTGAGGCCACAGTGGTCATTCTTAACAGTGACAAGTCTATTCTCAGGTACTCCTTGTTCTCTGTATTCTTTGTTTTCATAAGAACCTCTCATATCTTGAGTTTGAGTTAGATTACAGCAAATATAAATGTTTACACTTGACAAGTTATTTGACATGTCTGACACTGCATTGCAAATATTGTGAAGGAGAGGTGCTACATAAACAAGCTAGCTCTGTGAAATAAGTCCAGGTAAATTTTCTACTAACTGTGAAGAGGTGGTTGTTGTTGTTGTTGTTGTTGGGTTTTTTTTGGTGAAAGAATGAAAATGTAGTACCCTTTTTATATTAGAGTATCCCATCTGTTTTTTCTTTATTCTATCCTTTTCACTGTTTATTGACACGTGTGTGTGTGTGTGTGTGTGTGTGTGTGTGTGTGTGTGTGTGTGTGTGTGTGTGTGTGTGTGTGTGTGTGTTGCAGTGAGGAGCAGGTGGATGTTGAGCTGGTGCAGAGGGGCGATGTGGTGAAGGTTGTACCTGGAGGAAAGTTTCCAGTGGATGGAAGGGTCATTGAGGGTCACTCGATGGCTGACGAGTCCCTCATCACAGGTTGGTCTCTCTCTCTCTCTCTCTCTCTCTCTCTCTCTCTCTCTCTCTCTCTCTCTCTCTCTCTCTCTCTCTCTCTCTCTCTCTCTCTCTCTGTTCATACTGTATCTATATTTTTGTATTTTGCATATTCTGCTATCATTCTTTGTTTGCTTCAATAAGTTATGCTGTTGTTATTGAGAAAATAGGCTGCAGTCCATACTTTTAGCCATAGTTTTGAAATTATCAGTTACATCTGTTTATGTAACTTTTATTCACTATATTGTTGTTGATATTCTTTTTAACTTTGCTGCATCCTATTGCTATTAACTTGTCAGTAACATGAAAATCTTGCCACTAAAAAATATCGTTTGATCTTGCAATATTATGTGAGTGGTGTTTAGTCTCAAACAGTGGGATTTGCCCCAAGGGACTTGGAGCTGTTTTCAATTGTCCCAATCTGTTGCATTTTATACCAGCTGTTGCTTTGTTCCCTAGGTGAAGCCATGCCAGTGACTAAGAAGCCTGGCAGTTCAGTGATAGCTGGCTCCATCAACCAGAATGGCTCCCTGCTCATCAGTGCTACACATGTCGGTATGGACACCACCCTGTCTCAGATTGTCAAACTGGTTGAGGAGGCACAGACTTCAAAGGTGAGTTGTGGATGGTCCTGATGATGGTGCTGTACAGTATCTACTTTGAAGCAGAAAATACTCATCTATTTGATTTCTGACTTGTCTGCTTTCAGGCTCCGATCCAGCAGTATGCAGATAAAATCAGTGGCTACTTTGTCCCCTTCATTGTTGGCATTTCTCTACTCACCCTATTCGCCTGGATCCTAATTGGGTTTTTGGATTTCCCTCTAGTTGAGAAATACTTCCCTGTAAGTTTTCCCATCATCCGTAATATCTGTTGCAAACTCCTCAGTATGCCATCAAACAAAATCCACTTCTTTTTTACTGATCTAAAACAGAGTGGCTCTGCCTTCACAGTAATTAGTTTTTACTACCTCTGATGAGGCCTATCATAACTAATTTTCACCTGTCAGTTTTACTTGTCATTGAAGTTGCAGGTATAAATAGCTGATGTGGATATCACATTATCAACTCCAATTACCCCCTGCAGGGTTACGACAAGAGCATTTCCAAGGCTGAGGCAGTGATTCGCTTTGCTTTCCAAGCCTCCATAACAGTGTTATGCATCGCCTGCCCCTGCTCCCTTGGCTTGGCAACCCCAACAGCTGTCATGGTGGGCACGGGGGTGGGAGCTCAGAACGGCATCCTGATCAAGGGAGGAGAGCCACTTGAGATGGCCCATAAGGTAAGTGTGTGGGAGCGGTGATATTCTGTCACCCGTTATGTGTAATTATTTATTTATATAACTGACCAACTGCCATGTTCATTTACATTGTGAAATCTGCACTGTTATGCAGTTCAAAGTGTTTCTATGGTTTACGCCTTGGTAGCTCACCGGATAAAAGCGCCTGCCACTTATAAAGGCTGATACTTGATTGCAGCGTCCTGGATTCAAATTCAACCTCAAGCCATTTGCTGCATGTTATGCCCTCTCTCTCCGCTGCCTTTCCTCTCTTTACGACTCGACCATCAAATAAAGCAGAAATGCCAAAAAAAAAAATCTTGATGGGAAAAAAAGTGCTTCCTTGGTTAAACTGTCGCACCTGTCTTTATATTGCTTGAATTAAATATCCTAGAACTAAAGATCTCGATAAATAGGTCAGTATTTCTAGTAGATAATTTTCATGTCTACCTCTATTTGCAGGTTCAGTCAGTTGTGTTTGATAAGACTGGCACCATTACGTATGGTGCTCCCAAGGTCATCCAAGTCAAGATTGTTGTGGAAGGGAACAAAATGCCCCGGTCCCGACTGCTGGCCATAGTTGGGACAGCTGAGAACAACAGCGAGCACCCGTTAGGGGCGGCAATCACCAAATACTGCAAACAGGTTTGTCTCTGAGGATTTATAGGAGTCATAGGGGGTAAAACTGAGACAGACTCCACTTTAGAAACACTTTAGAAAGAAGATTGAACTTTTTGGTCATTCATATGATCTGTAATGTGTTTCTGCAATGTGTTACTCAACATTTGTTACCATCCTTATGCAGGAGCTCAACACGGAGTCTTTTGGAGCATGTACAGACTTCCAGGCAGTGCCGGGCTGTGGTATCCGATGCCAGGTCAGCAACACAGAGGCCTTGTTGAGGCAGGGGGACAGCGACAGCGAGGACAACAACCAGCGCAATGGTGTCCTAGTCCAGATCAGCGACTCCCGAACATCCACCGGCTCCCATCCCCTCATTATGGACCCACAGCCACTTAGTATGTTGGGGAATGTAGTCATGTTTTCAGCAGATATAACCAACTATGGTGCACAGCTTTCAATGAGTCAAAAGCAGGAATGGATGAAAGTCTAACCCATGTGATTTCTGTGTGCAGCCCTGGCCCAAACAGCCTCCTACCTTGTTCTGATTGGGAACAGGGAGTGGATGAGGAGGAATGGCATGCAGATCAGACCTGACGTAGATGAGGCCATGACAGAGCATGAACGCAGGGGACGCACCGCTGTCTTGGTAGCTGTGGACAGTGAGTAATGCTTACAATGAGAATTGGTCCTTGTTTACCCATAATTTCTTGACTGACTGCTGATTGTGAAGTTCTTTTCTAAAACATATTGAAAATGCATCTTTCTTTTTTTTCCCTGTTTTTGGCCCCCATCCACACTAAGTTGGTGTTGTGTACTTTCGAAAATAGGGATTTTTGAAAATGCTCTCTAAAGTGTGTAAATTGAAAACAATGGTCTGGTGTTGTATTGTGGAGGTTTCTAAAAATACTGACCTAAGAGTATCATGTAGACTAGTATATGGAGCCTTTGGAGGCCATGCATGAACAGCTGGTTAATAGGGAACTTGTAAGTGTGTGGATGCTAGTGCGTTTGGTGTCAAATTTATCCAGCTGAGGTTATATCACATACCATATATCAAAGCTGTGTCCTTACCGCAGCGGGCTGGGTTCAATTCTGGACTGAGCCCTTCGCTGCGGGGCATCCTCTGTCCCCCCTGCCTTTCCTGTCTCTCCACTATTACTATTGAATAAAGCAGAAACGCCCCCTAAAATATTTAAATCTAAAATTTATCCAGCTTAGTGTGGACATAGCCTTAGAGAAGATATGTGCACGTGTACCATTATATATTTCCCTTTGTGCACAGGCTTGCTGTGTGCAATGATAGCCATTGCCGACACAGTGAAGCCAGAGGCTGAGCTGGCTGTCCACACCCTGACCAACATGGGTCTGGAAGTTGTGCTGATGACCGGGGACAACAGCAAGACAGCAAGGGCCATTGCTGCTCAGGTATGGGACTGTATGTTGTTATTAAAAAGAAATGGAGCATGCACATTCAACCAGATGCTGGGCAGACAGACATAAAAAAAATATGGCATCCTGATCTCAATTTAAGAGTTGCTCTCAAAATTTAGCGTCAAATCAGATAATGGGATTGAAATGGTGGTCTGATTTGATCATATGTTGTCATCACCTGATACTGAGATGACTTTGGCATACAAAGTAAACGTAATACTTTTCATGTAGGAATGGAATGGGAAAGAATACAACTGACAGGATATGATGTGTGGAGGATTATGAGAAAAGGAAAGAGGGTTGAGTCTTGTGATGTGGCGCTGTGAATAACTCTTTTTCAGTGAGTTGATCTTCTACATGTTATGAAAAGGACTGATAATCATTGCAGAGAATATGTGTACCTACCCGAGCAACTGAGTTTTACAGTGTCTTATTCCGACTAAATGACATTGATCAACCAACCTTAGCACCCCAGTCACAGCTGTCAGAAGAGTAAGCACAGCATTCTGGGTAGAGCTGATGAACGTTGCTTTCAGCAGAAAATCTGATGAGGTCCATTGAAACAATGGACCTCATCTGACTGTGTGCTCACTCTAGATTTATCCTGTAGTGTGGAGACAGCTCCGTGGGCCATGAGAGGCAAATCCAGGTCAGTCAGTCAGTCAGATGTCAGACATTTCACTCATCTACCTGTGTACTGTCAAACTCCATTATGGCTTACACAGCTTGAGGGATATCTGAACTATGAGTCTTGACATTTTAGCTGAGAATTACCGCAGTCCTCTGCTTGTATTCAGAAAGAACCACGTCACTCCAGGTGACATGGTTCTTGACATTTACAATATTTATTTATCCACTTAGAGATTTTAAGGGTGACAACAACAGTGACAAGTAGCCATGTCATTTGCAGTACATTTGCTACAGAACCATGGATAGTGCTCTATATCTGAGCACTATCAAACTTCATAACCATATGTTATTAATTGAGCAACAGCTTCTGAAAGGAAGTATTTTTTCTGTTGTGAAACCTTTAACTGTCTACATTCATCAGTTTCAAATGTTCATAATGTTTTCAGATCTCATAAATGTGTATTATGACTGTTATTTGCATTTTTACAGTGTTTTGAGTGTTTTTTTTTTTTTTTCTTTAAGTGAATGCATGGGACTGTGAATTGGGAATTGGTACTGGTCATTTTTTAAAAACATGTTTAAGTTGCTGCATGTCAGTCTCCCTGCTTCCTCCCTCCAGGTTGGCATCAGGAAGGTGTTTGCTGAGGTGCTGCCCTCACACAAGGTGGCCAAGGTGGAACAGCTGCAGCAGGCAGGGAAGAGAGTGGCCATGGTGGGTGACGGGGTCAATGACTCGCCTGCTCTGGCCATGGCTGACGTGGGCATCGCCATAGGAACGGGAACTGATGTTGCTATAGAGGCAGCAGATGTGGTGTTGATCAGGGTGAGCTCGGGAGCTTGGAGGAGTGCTGAAATTTAGTCTGTCATGAATTCATTGCTGCTGTCTTTCAGGTCAACTCATATATGTATTTCAGCTCTACTGGATTTTTATAAAAATGCTTCTACATTTAAAATAGGATTCGTTGCCACTATATATCCCCTTGTTAGTCAGAATTTGGGTCTATTTTTCTTCATTTATTACAAATATTTTAAGTGTAAGTAACAACTGGTAGCTTTTATGCTCACAGTTTCAAGATAAAGTTTGGTTGTTACCTTTATAAAGCCTCAAGCTCTCAAAATGTATTCATTAGACTTTTTGTAGCAGGGATGTTTATTTAATTTATGTAGGTAGGACAAATTGTTGTTGAAGAAATTCCCCTTTTTAATTGGATTAGACACACATTCCAACTGATGGCATTAACTTTTGAATTTTATTTTTCTGACTTTGTGTGTAGAATGATCTGCTGGATGTTGTGGGCAGTATCGACCTCTCCAAGAAAACGGTCAAGAGGATCAGGATTAACTTTGTCTTTGCACTCATTTATAACCTTGTTGGTATTCCCATTGCTGCTGGTAGGTGTAATAGAAGATAACTATTTTTAATTGATATCAAATAGAAAAAGAATGTTGCAGTAACTTCACTCATGTCTGCTCCTGCAATTATGATTACTCTTGTTCACAGGTGTATTCCTTCCCATTGGTCTGGTGCTGCAGCCATGGATGGGCTCTGCTGCCATGGCATTGTCCTCAGTCTCTGTGGTCATGTCTTCTCTTCTGCTCAAATGGTAATGAACTATATACTCAGTAAAGGCTTTTTTCTTAACTGGTTGCCTTTTTTAGTGATTAATATTTCTGAGGTATTTACCATTGATTTTTTCCCCCCTTTGTCTGTCTCTCCCTTGTCTTTCTGTGTAGTTACACTAAGCCCAGTGCTGAGAAGCTGGAGGCCCAGCTGGGCAGCCACAGGCGGCAGGGCAGCCTATCTGATGTAAGTGTTCACATCGGTATGGGCGAGCTAAGACGGCCTTCCCCGAAACTCAGCCTGCTGGACCGAATTGTCAACTACAGCCGTGCCTCAATCAACTCCCTGCGCTCCGACAAGCACTCCCTCAACAGCTTGGCGCTCAGTGAGCCGGACAAGCACTCCCTGCTCGTGGGGGAGGCCCTGTGTGAGGAGGAGTTTGTCTGAGGCAAGGCTAGTGAAGCCTTGCTTGGGCCAGCAAAGGCTTTTGTATGCTAAGATTGACTATCTTCATGTATGAAAAGCTAGGCCAAGCTACACTGTAAGGGTTACAGTGGATAATGGCCTTCATCCATTGTAGATACCCTCAGGGTGGCACAGTTGACTTGAAAAAAGCCCATATGCTCCTTTTTTCTGTAGCTGGTCAAGCTGACTACATGCACTTCAAAGGGTGCTGGGTGACTCCTCTCCCTCACTACCAGAGTGTTTTGTGAAGGTCATGGATGTCCTCAGGGGGACAGTAAAGTAGGAGACTGACTGACGCTCTTTGTTAAGGGGCAGGCATCTTTATTGAGTCTTGACGCAAGACAGTGTCCACATCCAGGAAGCTGAGTGCTGTTCTCCAGGGCCCATGTGGTCATTTTCCCAGGACAATCTTTAACATCTATCCAAAGACAGTTTCAAAATGGTGCCCCATGCAAGAGTGGACATCTCAGAATTGTATTTTCCTTATCGGGAAAATTGTAATACTACTTGTATATTATAATTCTATGACAGAGTATTTATATGACCCTTATTTATCACTGTTTTCATTATATCCTTTGTGAAAAATGAAGTAGTATGATTGAATCCAAATGCAAACTGTCATTTTCAAGTTCCCAGAATGTAGAATCAATGAGTAAGGCAAATTGTTAAAAAACAAACTAACAAACGTAATCACAAGAACTCAACTTGCTCACACACCCAGAGTGAGCTGTAAATGTCAATGTTTCCCAAGTGCCAATGTTAATGCCACTTTGGCAAAGTCCAAACACATTCCAAAGATTGCACCGTGCCGAACAGGTCACCTTGAACTGAATGTGTCCAGATTGTGAACAGCGATAAGGCCAGTGATTTCCAGAATAAGACTGTTCTGACATTGGACGAGTTTGTGTGGGAAGGCTGACGATTAAAGAAGTAGTCTGTAGTCTTGTAGTGGGTCTTGTAGTGGTTTACAAGTCTCCTTAGCTGTGTGAGTGAAAGGCGTCTACATGATTGATTTCTGATCTGTTAACCCCAATTCATTCCCTGTGTTTTCTTCTGATAAAAGTCCTGTTTCAGATCTGTTAATTCATGTTAAATAAGCACATTTAGGACGCACTGTACTCTGCCAATGAATGTGAACATTCTTCACTGTGAATCAAACAGTGGTTGTTACATGGTGGTAAGCCGGTGTCATGGCTGCTTGAATAGTCTGGGGTGTCTTGTTGCAGAGTTTATGCTGTGATGCAGTCTACCCTGACACGGCCAAATAGTGAATGTGTTCATGTATTCTTTGTCTTCAGAACACAAAAACTCATGTTACTTTATTTTTCCTGAGTGCTCTGCTGATTTCTCTGGTTTAGAGGAGACATGTAATAGGATCAGTAGACAAAACACAAAGCTGTGTCCTTGCAGCTCTACCAAACAGGAGTTACTGAGAAATAACTTGAGTTTACTCATTTACTGCTTGCATAAAAGATTTTAAAAATGCTGTACACACCATCAAATCATTTTATAACTGCATACAATTATGTTAAGTTTTTTGTACCATTTTTGCTTGCCTGTCTCTTCTGAAAACAGTTACAGCAATCTGTTTCTTGTTTTTGTGTGTTACAAATCGCATGGACTGTTGCTTTTCAGTTTCCTCACATCTCACATCCACACTTGTCAGTTAAATGCTTCTTTCCATAGTTTGGCACATACACCGTGTCCCACTGCTTCCTCATGTCTTGTTTACATGTCCACCACAGCTTGCTGAGTGTTGAGTGCATTAGACACCAATCTGATGTTTGTCCATATCTTTGTAAAGAAATGCATAGGGCTTTGGATCTGTGTGCAGACAAATCAAAACAAGGCAATGTTTTATCTTGTGTAGTTCTGAAAGTTAATGTGCCTTGGATTAAAGTGCTTTTGTAATGTCACCTGGCTTTTTCTCCTTGAAACCAGAAGATGGCACCAGAGAGCCATCAGTTTGTCCCATGTTGCAACAACAATCAATCACACCAGATGCTTACACAAGATTTCATTAACTTTATTTCATCCAGTTAGTCGAAATATTACACCACCCCAACGTAAAGCAAAACAATTAAATATCTTTTTCTCATAATATCCTCTTTAAAAAAAATATTCATTTCAATTAATGTAAACTGTAAAATGACTTATTCCTCTTGAGTAGATTTGTATCGCTTTGGCTAGAGTGACACTTCAGTTGATTTGGTCGATTGAAGGCCTGTGGAACATTTCTTATTTCAGAGTTAGTTTTATGTATATTTGAGCAGGGTTATCAGGAATTACTTTGTTATATGCAGTTAGAGGTGAAGGGACACTGAAAAAAAATCCTGGTGATGGCCACCAAAAAGCCAAATCTTGTATCTGCCTTCAATTCAATCTTGTCCTATTCCCTCACTTAATAAGGATAAACATAAGAGCCGTGTGGTTAGTAAACTGAATAGATCTGACAGGAGATTTACAAATTTGCAGCATCTAAAATCTGTTATGACATTGTGCTTTCATGGATCTATAGTGTAATAATCAATAGTATTAAACAGAGCATTGCTGTGTGTAAGAATAGCAACTTCACTTGAAAATGCTACATTCAGTTACCAATAACACTAGAATAACAAGCTTCACTTCAAACGAGCTACTCTAGGGAACAGCTCCAGGTCTGTGGGATTTCTCAGAAAACACTGACAGTCTAAAATAAAATTACCTAAACAGCTATATACGTAAAGATATACCTTTTATACTTTAACATTGAACACCTTACAAAAATCACAGACTGTGATGCGCAAAAGATGCAATGTAATCATACAAATCAATGTTCACAAGCATTTAAAAAAAAAAAATAAAGATTTGTACTTAATAAACCCTACAAATTAATAGGACTAAATATTTTCATCACTGGTCAGGTCCTTAAAGTTATTTTAAAAGTTGCAAAAGCTAGACTGGCCAGTGCTGCCTGTGACTTTTGTGGCTTGTAGTTTACCCTTTTCATTATTGTCCCTGATTTTAAAGATGGCCAATGATTTAGAGTGAATCTGGCATGTCAGTATTGTCACTAAGATATGAAATCAGCCTTGAATTCAAGTTCTCATGATTAAATAGCAATGGATGCGACACTGTTGTTACACACCGATAGAACAGGTGCAAAGAGATGGCCTGTTAGTGAAATGCCATCTGGCTCTCAAGCCAATCCCACAGCACAAAACACGCCCAGAGGTTGCTCCAACTCTTCCTCTGTGTCCAAACATGCAAGAATGCTGTTACCATAAAAATAAAATTAAACATAATGACATCAGACTGGTGAGCTTCCATTATTATGCACCAGCTTTTTCAGCTCACCCGTCCTAACATATACCGATGTAACTGAAGGTTCTGAGGTTTAACGTTGCCAACATACAGTGTATCTCCCTGTTAACAAAGGAAAATATGAAAAAATACTAAAGGTTGAGGATAATTCACCCTTTTAGCTGGTAGCGTTCATGATCCTAACTGTTGTGCTCTTGGCTCAAGTCCAACTTAAAACACAAATTTGGACACATGGATCCCATCTCTTCCTTGCCTTGAACGGAATTATTACCTCAAGAGCATTATTCGGCATCATTTCCCATCACTGATAAAGTCGGTACCTATTGTGCACTTATCCATAACTTCCACAAGCTCCCAAATGTACAAAAAAAAAAAAAATGCACGATAACCTGGAAAATCTCGGAAATCCCTCCCAGTGATATAACCATCTCAGATGTGATCCTTTGTGCTATAATAATACTGCCTCTTGGGATGCTGCATAGAGGTACAGAAAACACTATTTCAGATAAAAAGGGATACCAGATACCAGAAAACAGTGTGTGGTATTAACTCAAATTAAGGCAAGAATGAGCTGTTGATATTTGGAAGGAAAAAAAGCACGTCAGAAAGAAAAGGAGATACAGGAACTAAAAAGCCAGTGTTCTGTCAAAACAAAAAAGAAAAACGACCAACAACACTATATTTTCCAACTGCCCAAGCTTCTGAACGTAGTCTTGATATGAGTAGATACACAGAGATTATTTCACTGTCTTTGTTGAAGTCCATGGTCGTGTGCCGTGACACACTTATGAGGAGTGGTTTGTTCATGCATGTTTGGCAAGCAGAATAAGCCGTATGATAAACACTGATTAGATTAAGATATCAGATAGCACCGTGGCCCACCAGTGGTTGTCACCATCATAGCATCACATTTTATAGGGAGCATCCCTGGTTATTTTCAGATCCATGATCAGTAGTCAGAAATGCCTTGAGGCTTGCTGAGCGTCGCTCATTTGGCAAAATGAACTCAATGAACATAGCTGTAAGCCATTCTTTGCTAATGGCACTGTTATGAGTAGGAGGTTGTAATCGTTGAGAGGTCCCACAACATCACAGCAGAAATTTGGCAAATGCATGAACTGCGGAGTAAATCTCTGAGAAATCGATGTTAATTTGTGATTACTGATAAACGCAGGTCAGGAATACACTGCCTGCCAGTTTTGTTCCCGGCTGAACACAACACTCGGTTGGAGAGTATGAAAATGGTTTGGCAGCAACATATGATCAACAAGTCACAAACTTAAAAAAAGGATACTGCACAGGAATAAAAGAGAACATCCACTTAAACACTCTCTTATACAGGCCACTATAACTGTGTTGATAAACATTTTCATCAAACCCGGTATGAGAATGATCTTCTCTAGCGAGTAAAATAAATCGACAATCACATTGACAAAAGCAGACATCTCGTTACAAAAAGACTGAGGGAGGGGATCCCGGGATATGAGGAGAAGCAAACTTAACTTTGGCACACTGAATGAGGAGGGCTGGCAGAGAGGCGAGGGTCGAGCCTGCAGCTACGTATGGCAGTGTTTGGATGAGGGGGCTGGACACTCATAGCCCTTTGTTGAAGTAGACCCTCTCCACTCCTGGGTGGCTCGCCCGGATTTTCTCCTGCAGCTCTGGCTCCAGACGGCTTACTGACATGGAGCTGGATCAGAGAGGGGAGACGTGCGAGAGGGAGGGATGGGACAAATGCCGAGAGCGGTGGATAAAAACACAAATGTTGCACAACAGTCCCGGCAGAAAAAAAAAAAAAGCACACTAGAGTTATGCAAACTTCTTGTTGTCGAGTGGTGAGGAGAAAAAGCATGCCCTGCTTAGTGTAAGAGACACATCATCCAGTTAATAATTCCTGGCTGTAAGGGTTATACTGTATATACAGATGAATCTTTGACTCACCTCTTTTGAGGGAACAATGCACAGCACAGCGGGGTGGCGAACACCAAGCTGAAAAATAACCACACTCCAGTGAAACATTGGCATGAAGATGAGAGCTTCCTGATCTGATGTCATCACTGCAAAACTGCATCATGCTCACATGGGTGTCTGTACAGTAGGAGTGGTGACAAATCGCCCTGCCACTAGACTACACCCACCTTCAATTAAAAGTAAGCTTCCAACATCTTGACTCAGTCTGGTAAGTTGAATAAGGGTATTTTGCTCCTCTAATGTTTTGAGATAATCCCCAAGTACTTTTTGAGTAGGACATGTACATGTGTAAGTCATGTTTTGCATAGCGGAAAATTTCTGTCACCTTCGTTTAATTCAGTGATCAGAGCAGGAACCAGCTTTAAAATTTGTCTGCACCGAGGCACATAACAGGACATGGATTCAGCTCACTTTTTTATACTCGAAAACTGAGCACTTGTAATTTGAGCCGAACAAGCGAGAAAAAAACAAAATAATAGCTGCATCATTACAATCAGTTGTTTCTGGGTCAAGGTCAGAGGAGACGAGACAGAGAGCTCAAACAACACAATGTTACTGAAAGGCAAGACACAATACATGGAGATCTTTTTTATTTTTCAGATGAAGGAAGAAAGATAAGACCTAACAACACTGATGCATCAGATATTCTAATGTTAACAATTGGCAACAAAATGCCTTCTGGTTAAGCCTGTTGTAGCCCTGTGAAAGTAAACCTCACCACACTGTTTTAAAACACATGCAACTCAAAGGATCTCCTCTTTTGAAACTTCAGCATCAAATTTGATTTTTCGAACTCCTGGAATGAGACCAAACAGCTAATTAAAGTTGGGAGAGAGGCTGTGCGGGCCAAAGGACATTATGCTGGGAGCTGACAAGTCTTATGAGCTTATCTCGTGACAGCACATCATGTGGGCATCCTGAAACGATGTATCAGTGTTTACAATAAGGCTATGTTTTCATCCGCTCAAACTAAAATTAACCTGAGGGTCATTTGAGTTTCATACACATGTCGTAAGGAATTAGACTGACATTTTTTGCAAACGGTGGCTTATCAGTAGACCATCTTTGACCACTCACCAGAATCCCACCAGGCTGACTTGAATAGGTGCACTCATCCATGGGAACCTCTGAAAAGACCAGGCAGAAAAACCAATGAGGGGCACAAAAGCAGTGGTGAATTCCAATAGTGGAGTGGCCTCATGTCCTCAGCTCTATTCATTCATTCATCTGAGGTGTAATTACTAAAAGGAACTGAGTGCAACAGACAGTGTGGCACTTTACGTTCCCACCTTTAAAAAAAAAAAAAAATGTATGTTCATTTTGAATCAGGGAGGATGAAAAAAAAATGGTTCTGGTAGTATCTGTAGAAAATGTCAGTCTCAGTCATTTGGATCTTTAGATCCAAATGGCTGAGAATGAATTCTGCAAGAATTCTGCAAGAATTTCAGAAATACGCCTACCTTCAGAAAGGCCTTCTTCTCCAAATGGTTCATTAAAAATGGGGGGATAGCTGAAAACAGAGCATCAATGTATCAGTGCACGATGCAACAATAAGTGGAGGTCGCTTTATTTTTTGCTAATTAGATTATGCTGCTTTCCTTTCAACTGAATCACCCCGCCCGCTGCCGGACAAGAGTTAAACAAAATCACAGCAGGTGCCGAGTTGGACAGATCGCACCAAATCATTCCTACCCATTCCTGGAGACGCCATGAGGATCCGTGAGACCACGACCTGAGAGATGGCCTGCTGGGCAGCTTTCGTCGACTCCCCTAACCTGTTGTCATTCTCGTCTGTTATGGGAATGCCGTGTTTCAGCTCTCTGAGGACAGACAGCGAGCCAAATGAATTCAGAAAAATGCTACTGACCTTTCATTAAGACTTTATTACAGCACTGATAATAATTTATGTTATCAGTGTGCGTATTAGAGGGGTCGTGATATACCCATACTGACAATAACCTTGATATTTTTTTAAAACCATAATATTGATATCATGTAAATAATATCCATATGATAATATCATGTAAATAATCCAGCTCCGGTTCAATCATTTCCGTTTCCGTGGTTACAGACTCTCTCTCCGCCTCCGAACAGTCAAATTCTGAGTGTAATTAATTTGCCAGAAAAAAAGAGACAAACACAAAAAAAAAATAAATAAAATAAAATAAAAAATTAAAGATGAATTTGACTGATAGCATTATCATTATTGTGATTTCAAATTTTCTATACATATTGTGATAATATTATTTTCACAAATTACTTTGGCCACAATAATCGTGTAGTGAAATTTTTGTTACCGTGACAGCTCTGGTGAGTACTGTTCATTTTTTAAGAATGAGGCCATTATAAACATCCCAAAAAACACATCCATACCTTTGTCTCATCAGTGGGATGTTGATACAGTTAGCAGCAGCTACAGCAGCAAATGGAACAAATCGTCCAATCAGGGGAGAGACGTGCTGCAGCAGGAGAAAACAGACAGAGCTGGATGAATGTGGGAGTGAAGGAGAATCTACCCATCACTTGGTTTAGCTTTATCCTCACAGCACAACATCTGTCATACCAATATAGAGCTTGATTAGGTCAGTTACAATGAAGTAAGAAACTGCCCATTAGTTTGTATGTTTCCACTTCAAATGAGGATGTGGTAACACAGATTCACTGTAGAAGCAGGCAGGTCAGCTACTCAGTGCAGACCACCGAAGCATGATGGCTCCTCTATTAGAAAGAGACTATTTACGCACGGATTTACACCAAGGTGGCTGATGTCAACACATGAATGAGATGTAGAGTGGGGTTACATGAACTGATACCTTTGTTAGTGCATTTAGTCCTAGAGCGGTCGCGACTGCGCCTGTGGTGGCAGACACATAAGCTGTGCCAAGCTGACTGCAAACAAAAAACGGCATTGGTCACACACGCTGTCGGCACCAAAACACGTTTGAGTAAAGGGTTAATGTGGGCTAGCGCCGGTGCCCGGGTATCGGTCACTTACCTAACTGTGATGGGTGCATCACCGCTCCTGTTGGTGTAATTGACTATAGCGTTGAAGGACTGATTGATCCACTGCCATAACACGACGGCTGGAGTCGTCCTGCAGACAGAAAGGGGCTCAGTTACTGTCCGGAAAAATGTCTATCAAGAGCAGAACATTGAGAATCTTGTCATGTTTTGATAGAAGCTGCTATGAAGGAAACATGTTGCTGTTTTTCATAATTTCCCATAGCCTGCATGCCTCCCTTATTTCACTATTTCCCTTGTGTTTCTTTTATGTATCATATGTGTTCTATCATGTGAAATAGATTTTTTTTTTATCTGAAAATAATCGCGCTGCTGTCTTGACCACGACTCCCTGGCAGAACAGATCTTGTATCTCTGGGACCTTCCTGGCTAAATAAAGATCTATGTTCTGCTGATTCACCAGCACTGATCTGCTGAAAGAAATAAAGACTGAAAGACTGGAAGAATAAATCACTATGAAATGCTTTTAACCGAATCAGTCACAATTCTTTAAAAAAAAAAAAAAAAGGTTATATACCTCCATACTATGAATTGCAACTTTGTTAGTCATTCTTTTTTTTAAGATTAAATAATATTTCAGTGATGTTGTTATCTGATTTTGTTTCACATCTCAGAAAGATTATATTGTTGCACTGATTTTGGTTAAAAACATTGAATCAAATAGTGTTTTACACATTCTAATGGCATAAAGTCACTCCAGGGAAGACAAATCATTCCTGAATCAAATCACCAACCAGTGATATCGTGACTTGAACTGGATGTCTGTTAGGCCAAACATTCACACCCCTTCCCCTTTCTACTGATGGAGCAAGAAAAGTTCTCACTTGTAAAATGTCATCATGCATCCAGTGATGGTCATGTTCATGGGGACCTGCGCTGACATGCGGCCGATCAGGATCATCTTCTCCCCGGTATCGGGATGGAACGCGGAGTCGAAAATATATTTGGCTCTCCATAGCTCGTCCTCCGTCAGTCCTGGGGAGACGATGCCTTTCCTGGGAGACAGTAAAGGTGACATTTAATATGTGTCTTTGAGGATTTGAAGTAACACAATATATTCTGGCTACCCTCACAGCTCTGGCCAGGCTTACCTGTAGTCACTGATGATTTTATGTGCGTTTTCTAGTTGTTCGTTGGTGAGGAGGATGTTCCTGGGGTCTGTGACAGTGAAGAAGTGTTTAGCCCGGCCTACAAATGTGCTCTGGTCCCACCGGGGCTCCTTGATGTTTATGGAGGTGGATAGCTCTGCTGCCATGTTTATCTGAGGGAAAAAGGAAAATGTAAGAACTCCGGTCGCAGTATTTGTAGAGATGATGTCCTCAGGATACAGGATTTGAGGCAGTGATGAGTATCGGAGAAAACTTGCACAAGAGAGGCCAATGTTCACATCACCGGAACTTCAACTCTGCATTACTGATGATGATTAACTATCAAGGAGGTCAGAGCTCTCTTAATAGGAAGAGGGATATGCTTTGTCATTTGGCAACTTTTTCCTTGAAAAAGCGTGAATCAGAGGGGAGAAGCTTCCTCACACTCTCCAGTTCACTGGTATTTCACAGGTTACAGTGAGGACATTTTGGTACAAACACTCATCAGGTTATTTGATGAAAAGAGGGAACATCTCCCTCTCAACTGTCAGCTTTCAGTCTGTGGATCGTTCAGGTATGCAAGAGTTATACAATCGCTCTGAATCAAAATAAAAAAAAAATGTTGCTGCTTGTGGTTTACAGGGCCCTGTTCCCACAACCTCCCTCCTACATACACTCAGGGAGTTTCAACCTTTTCACACCTCCTTCCTGTTGCAATCACATGTCAGTGGAGGAGGACTCATGAAAAAGTACTCCTCTCTCAATCGCCACGCTGCTGATTCAGCTTAATGTTGCAATGGTGACGGATGACCTGACACACAAGGGTCCTGAAGCGCTAAATTGCACAGCCCCATTATGGACGCACGGTGGCCTCCACACTGTGGCTGAAAAGCAGCTCTTCAAAAAGTGGTGAGGCCTCATGCATGTTGTGAATAACAGGATAAATGATTCATGAGGTGAACCGGTACAAACGGCGATGGGGTACAGCAACCGGGGCACAACAGTCCTCTGCAACATTTTGATTCAGTTATCACCACTGTTGAATATTTCATGACAAACTTATTGTGTACAGATTGTTGCCCACAGTCTGCAACAAGACAAAGATGGGGCGAAGTGAATGGAAAGCCCCTACACTGTCAAAAAACATCAGCTATGCATATGTGCATGCATGCTTCTTTTTTCCAGTGAACACAGAAAGTGCAGGGGCCATGCAACCCAGTCTGATCTGGTTTTTAACCATTTGCTCCGTGTTCCCGAGGAACAACTGGGAAAACAAGGCACACAGAAGAGTCTTATTGAGGGAAAAACAAATAATATTTTTTACTGGATGCAAATGTCTGCATGATGATGAAACTCCCCCAGAAATTGCACCAAAGATGGCTGCTGGATTGACAATAAAACAGTGAAGTCCCCTCCACAACTGGAGGCTGTGGATTGCAGCAGGCGGTGCTGTCTCTTTAAATTGAATTAAAGTCCATGGGGTTCTCACGAGATGGTAACAAAGCACCCCCCTCACTCCCTCTCTCTCCCTCAGCTCTGCCAGTAAATGCACTAAATCACAGGCCTATTTAAGTATGTGCTGGACTTTTTAAACTGGCCGCATGGCAGTAACTGCAGTCAAACCCCGATAAGCAGCTCAATTACAGGGCTACATCATGACTGGTGCTGGTATTAGACGGCTGAACTTTGGACAGCGACGGCCTTTGATCTATAAACCCTCAGCTGCTCTGCCCTGCTCCCAGCCAGTCAAAGACGACCTGCGTGGCTACACATTAACCTGCAATTCATTACTCAAAATAACCAAGAATATCATATAGAGGATTTTAAATATTATACTTTGTTCAGCATCTATTTTGAATTCACAAGTTAGACAAGAAAAAATGCGTTTTTTTCCTCCACATGGTCGATGGATAACAGGCTGTGTGACAGGATAGCGTTAATTGTTCAACCCGACGTAGACCAGTCAAATCTGGACCAAATGCTGCAAGTGAAGATGTTTCCGCATCAGGTCTAAGGACACGGCGCTGGCACACACTCGCACTTTAAAAAAAAAAAAAAAAATGAAAGCAATTTGTTATCGTGTTCCAACAGCCCTATTAGCCACGGCATCTGTCCAACCCGTTTGTCCAGCTGTGCGCCCCAAATTCAACTAGTATCCGCCTGCCACATCCACACATCCAGCTGGGCTCCTCCACCTCGTCTGGCTGCGGCTCAGACGAGCTGCACGCCAGCCTCTCT
Source organism: Myripristis murdjan (assembly GCF_902150065.1). NCBI lineage: Eukaryota > Metazoa > Chordata > Actinopteri > Holocentriformes > Holocentridae > Myripristis > Myripristis murdjan. The sequence continues at coordinate 19,805,416 of NC_043989.1, forward strand.
CTCTCTGTGTCTGCGTTTCCTCTGCGTTATGTCTATGTAAATGTGAAATATGATGTTACTTACTGCACTGTGAGCTCCAGCAGTCCGCAAGAGGTGTCCCTGAAAGGCTCAAGCAAGCTAATTTTACATGCAGCAGCGTCAGCACACTGTCAGTGAGCAAGCAGCCGCACGGTGGAGGGAATCCGTCCTCCAAAATAAAAGCCCTGCCCGACGGCGGCGCTGCACATGGAAACCCACGGGCGACACAGCAAATGGTAACGCACCTAGAGGGTTTAATCGTTTTTATAGGGTTAGTAAGAAAAGACATCTGAGATATACACTGAAATGCCGATGATGTTTCATTTCGATTTCAGCTGCTTCTTGAATGCGGCTTTTATTTTCTGCGGTGAACCGTGCATCACATCCGTTTCTGCCTCCAGTTTCTTGAACTTTACTCACAGACAGTAAATTATTAATAATTGATAACAAAAGTTTGACGGCTTTTCACTTTTTCCCCATCCGCCCGTGATTGCTATATAAAGCAGAGTGTTATTGTTTCGATACCACGGGTGTTTTGTGAATGAAACGGGGGTCCGTGTGAGGTGGGAAGGCGGAAACAGAGCCGGGGTTCCCCACCTGCCAACATGACCCTCCACATGACCTGCTGCAAACCAATAAAGCCCATTTCTGCTGTGTCTTCCACAATATCCAGCGTTATTACCCGTATATCCATGTGTAATATCGCTAAATAATGAAATTGTTTATTAAAGTGAACATGCGGAGTGTTATCGATTAGCGGATCTCTTAATCAGATGTTTCTGGATGTCTGGCTCCATCTAATGGTGATTGGTGATAGACTTCTGAAAAGCTGCGGGGGAAATGCATGAAAAAAAAATGCATAATAAATAAAAGTACATCAATGACGTTAATGACGAAGCAAGTTTAATCTTTATTTGATATAGCCGGGGCCGCAAAACATTTATTGTGTTTTTCTTTCTTTCTTTTTTTTTTTACAACTGATCTGTACCAGTATTGCCTACTGAAAGTAAATACATTAACTCCCATAATAGCAGAGCAAAAAAGAGGGCTACTTACACTAGAATAGGATATAAAAAGAATGTAGTTTGTCAGTGCCATGTGATAAAAATCAAATACAAAAGTGCAAAGAGAACAATTTATTTCCGACATCTAACCCTATGATCTCACTTCACAAAATAAATTGTTGCGCTTCAGTAACCAAAAAAAAAAAAAAAAAAAAAATTCACATTATATTTACTGCAACCTTTGATTTGAGGCCATGCCAAGTGAAAGATGCAGCTTTATATACTGTATATGGCAACACACTCCGGTCATCATTAACATCCTAACACAAAAGTTACTTACATTTAGGCATTATTCTCAGCATTAGTTCATTCATTGCGTATATATTTTTCCTGACAAAACCAGCAGGTATTGTGACTGTATTGTTCATGACAATCATTTCTAGCAATAAAAACATCATGCACAGAGAGGAAAAACAGTTTGAAAGGATGGTGGTGGTCTTAGCTAAATGTGACATTTTCCATTTCATTGTGATTATGGCACACATTTTTGGTCCGTGGGGTAATGAATGCTTCATTTCTCAAACCTCTGTGTAGCCTGTTGCCATTCTCCCGGACTCCCTCCAGTTGACTGTTAACTTTTCAAGCATTGGGGTCTTTACAGGAAGTAGTCAGGAGTACGTCGGGTCACATGGGGCTCTCCTCTGCGCGGAGCAGGGTCGAACTGTAGGCTAAAACACAAACAGCAGCAGTCAAAATCAGCTCACATTTTGAGTTTTCTGATGAATACTCTTTATGACTTGCCAAACTCCCACACCAAAAATACATACACATGCACCTGTATCAATATTAGACTTTACTTACAAGGAGTATTTCAATGTGTCGTCAAGCTCCATGATTGCCGCCTGGTTTCCACAACGGTAACAATAGTTTGGTGCACTGAAGATTGTGACTACGTTACGGTCGTGGCACCAATTATAACCCTGCATCAAGAGGCAAAACGCAGTATTTAAAAAAAAAAAAAAAATCTACACACTGAACTGCACTGCAGACACTGAAGAGAGTCAATACCATCTTAAAATTCCTAACACGATAATGTGACAACAGCATGTGTGCACCTCTAGGGAAGAACATTAGGGCTGCTATCCTGGGGTGAACAAAGTTAGAGTACCTCCATCACCAGCTGGTGGGCTCTTGAGACCAGAGTTAGGCCATTTGCATGGTTGAAGGTCTCGGAGATGTCCTGCCCGAAAGTGTAACCTGCACCACGGGGGGAGATGCCCCACCCACCACGATCATCTGGGTCTGACCACAACAAGTCACACATTGGACCCTAAAACATGAAAGAAATGGAAATGTTAGTGAATTCTATTGTGCCAAACAATGCCTTAATATACTCCGTATGAAGAGGAACAACACTGGTGTGCAGTAGTACTACAGCCTTCAGAGCAGAATCTGTTCAACTGGTATGTTGAACAGAGCATGACGTGATGCAAAAAGTGTGCAGCATGGTTGGATATCCTTGCAGATACATACAAATCAGAGCATTTAAACTGCAAATTCATCTTTGAACATCCATATGCTTCGTCAGGAGATTACAGAAATCAGCTGATGGTATGGGCATTCCGACAGGTTCCAACTCATGTTGAATTAAAATTAACTTCATATAGACTGTACCTCATGAGGAACCTCCTGCAAGCGATCCAGCGCTCTGATGTGTTCCAGTGTGTCTATTGAAGGAGACAATCCTCCATGGAGGCAGAAAATCTGGAATAAGAGCAGAGATGAGAAACTGTGCCTTCTTTTTCTGATTTTAAAAACCCCGAGTCACATATTCCTGGCACAAATCCATGCACCGTCTCACCTGGTTATCTACCAGCGCAGTGAGGGGCAGATAATCAAACAGGTCTGTGAAGTACTTCCAAACATTGGCATTCCCATATTTCCTCAAGCACTCGTCGTAGAAGCCGTACACCTGCGTGATCTGCCTGCTCTCGTGGTTCCCTCTAAGAATTGTGATTCTTTCACGGTACCTTACCTGAAAACGACATTCATATCAGAAAACAAATGCAAGGATCGTAAACAATTGGCACTACCCCGTTCCAAGAGACAGCAAGCCCTCATCTATAGCTGACATCTTTATATAATATACAATAGACATGGTACGTTTTTGATTGTTACCTTAAGAGATACCAGAAGTGTGACTGTTTCCACAGAATAGTAGCCCCTGTCTACATAGTCTCCCATGAAGAGGTAGTTGGTATCTGGAGACTTGCCCCCAATCTTGAACAGCTCCATTAGGTCGTGAAATTGACCGTGGACATCTCCACACACTGTCACTGGACATCTCACCTCCTGCACGTTGGACTCCTTTGTCAAGATCTCCTTAGCCTGAGGAATGCATTACAAAGCACAAGGTTAGGCTGATTAACAGGTAAGAAAAGGCAGGACCTTGTACGTGAGCGCAGTGTGGGACTGTAAACCATTTTGAAGCCAAAATTTGAGCTGTGGTAGTGGCACTGCACTCAAAGTGGCGCACACAGTGAAGAGGTACAAGGAGTGGGCGTAGCTAGGGAAAACAGTTGCTGGCTCCCTCCTCCATCTTCTTGGCTTCTTCCCTAGCCTCTACAACAGCACTGCATGCAGCTGGGAGCCGGTGGTGAGCTCCTAGCAGAGCCACAGGAGCACCGGCCTCCTGGCTTCACCGTTACCCAGTCAATCCCTCCATCAGACGCATCACCCAGGGGGTCCAGTGGTTTGTTAGCGACGGATGCAGCTAATGACACTAACTAATATTTAGCTAGCCGACGTTAGCTACCCTCACGTACCTTTTCGCAGAGGACTTTGACTTGATTTTCTGAGAGCTGCTTGCATTCGTTGAGTTGCTCAATCCATCCGTCCAGCTCCTTGGTGAATGACTTGTCGTCCATGCCTGGTTTGGCGTCAGCTAGCGAGCCTGCTAGCTTTAATCCCCGACGATAACCACTTGCTACGTTTTATGGCCGAGGTGCGCTACGTGCTAACAGGCTCTATGGTCATTCGCAGCCTGTGTGTGTGTGAGAGAGATAGTGTGTGTGTACGTGTGTGTGTGTGCGCTCCGCTCTGGAAAATGAATGCGTCAAAACTGCCTGGACAGATTGCGTCCCTGCAATTTCGCCCCAACCAAAGTATCCAGCTTACATGATACACAAAAAGAGCCGCTTCTCAACGTTTACCGGCCACGTAAATACAGAAGGCTCGGTATTATCACAAACACGAAAACTAGCTTAGAAAATTTTGCAGACCCAACCCTGCTGTTTCTCGTCCGAGCAACAAACTGTTGACGTCACCACATCTCTGGTCGGGCCCCTCTGCTGGGATTGTTGGTCTGTGCTGCCCCCTGCTGGAGACACGAGGCAACACGCGGACCTGCGCTCACACGTTCAGCCGGGGGGTGGGGGAAGGGCGTGCGCACTGGTCAGGACAGAAAAACACAAGAACCAACATAGACCAAACTACACAGGGCACAGTTCACACAAAGGCAGCATAATACACACCGGGGACATCCTGTTGAGGACTGCACCAAATCATATAACACTGAAATAAAATTTAAATGCAGGCACCACTAAATCAGTAATCTAGTTTTTTATTGTTTTAGTAATCTAAAACAGTAATAGAGGTGTTCATTGAGCTCATAGTTAGTGGTGTTGTTGTTGTACTGGACTGCAGTTTATTGAGAGGTGTTTCTACTATTCTGTCCCCGCTCATGTATGTAAATAAGGAGGACAAAAAATTAAAAGGTAGAATTCATGACAGAGCTGTTTCAATGAACTGCATTAGATTGTACAGGCAGACCTAATGAAGTGGACACGGAGTGTATCTATATGTGTCTATACATCTATATCTATATCTAAATACACGATTAACGCCATTTTTCTAATTTAATGGGGGCAAGCGGGTAAACATGAAATTAACATGATGATGATGTGTTCAGTGTCCTGGACACATTTTTTTGTAAGCATCTTTGGGGTTAGTTTGAACTCAGGCTTTTTTAAGCTGTATGAAGCATATAAGAAATATCAGCATTTTTACACACATTAGTTTAATTGTTTTAGATCTCAATTATAACATGCCATTTTTAATCTTCAAAAAACTTCCCTCTGCTTTAGGGTCTTAATACAGCATGACCTGTAGTAGTAGTGAGAACCGGTCCAGTCCAGTTCTCAGGACATTTGGGAGGGAAAAACATGATTCCCACAAGACCTCTGATGTATTAAGGGGATATGTTTTATTTGAAGGACTATTTAGGCGATCAGCAAGACATAGGAGGTGTCTGACACATAAACCTGGAGGTTTAAATTACTGGGGCCAAACTGATTTGAAGGATAAACGTAAGACATGGTGTGTGTACTTGAGGACTTCACTGGCCTGGGCACTGCTAATATCAGCCTCACAACTCAATATTATTTGAATAATGACGCGGTGGGCGATTTTTGCATACGGCGCATTGACTGCAACCACCTGCAGGAAAAAAAAAGTCATACAGGTAAACTACATTACCCAGGAGTCGATGCGCTGGTCTGGGACGCACATGCGCACTACGTTCTACCCTAGACAGCTGTAGGAGAAAATGGCAGCACTCATGCTAGGACAGCAGGTAAGACATTCAATGATTTTGGTGTTTTGAGCTTTTAAAACCTGTCACACTTGAAAAATTATATTGCAAAAACATGGCATATTTATTTATTTCCTTTTTGAGACCAGAAGGCTCCGATAAATGTCTAGCAAATGTTCACGAGGCAATGCGGTTGAATGACTGCTAACGTGTTAGCTAACCAGCTAGCTGCCACAGTGGTTGCACACTCAGGACATGTTTAGTCCGATTTAAGTTCTGGCCTCCGTGTGTTGAATTGAAATATTAAATTTTCTCCCCAGGCCCGCCAGTTCAGCACGTCTGTGATCAGACCTGTAGCCAAACTGGTAAAAGTAAGTACCCGCTAGTTTTATTTCCCCACACAGATCAAATAATAATCACCTGTGCTCGTCTGGAAGTCACAGGTTGCGAGTCCAGTTCAATTCACCTGTCTGCTTGCTTCCTACGTGTTTCTCTTCCTGCAGCCTCCCATCCAGGTGTATGGAGTGGAGGGCCGCTATGCCACCGCTCTGTTCTCAGCAGCCAGCAAGCAGAACAAGCTGGACCAGGTGGAGCAGGAGCTGGGCAAAGTGGCTGTAAGTCCAGAGACAGGCCACCCACACAAATTTGTAATGTCTTAGCAAAGTGGGCATTGGCTCAAACTTGCAAGTCAATGTATGATGTAACTATTTCATGCACTGATGCAAACACCAGTGTCTTGTTAGTAGATGATAAGTGGAGGGTCGGAACCACAAATGGGCTGCATATCCGATGAATCACAGCATTAGATTGTTGTAATTGAGTAGTAACATTTGTTTTATAAATTCAGTTACTCTCAGGTTGACTGACCTTGATTTGCCCCCTCAGGGCCTGATCAAAGACCCCAAACTGTCCAGCATTGTAATGAACCCCCATGTGAAGCGCAGCCTCAAACAGAAGACGTTCACCGATGCTCTGACGAAGGCTAAGGTCTCCCCCATCACCATCAACCTCATCAGTGAGTCGTCATTGATCAGGGCGAAGTGGCCTCATTGCTGGTAGCTTTACATCACTGCTTATAGACAGGTGTTCAAACAGGCTCTGGTATGGGTATTAAGCGACACTAATATTTAGAGAACTGATGATTAGAAATGAAGAAAAATCTTAGGTTTTTTTTCTTTATAAATGTGTGGTATAATGTTGAAAACAGTTTTTTATAGAGGATACTAGAGTTCAAGGTAACACTCCTTATTCTGTCACCCGTTTTTACTAATCCTCGCCTAAATGGCTACTATTTTAACAAGGAGCCTTTTATATATATATTTTTTTTACCCTAACTCTATATAAATCTTCTTACACTTTGTCTACCCACAGATGCGGCATTTGAGAGTATCATATTTATAACACATGAAGACCGTCAAGTGCAAAATTTCCTGAAAATCTAAATTTAACACGAGTTGCCTTTACAGTTAGAGTTATACAGCACATGCATTGTTTATGTTGTAGCTTCAGTCTAGCTGTTTTTATCAAAGCTGTATGCTGGAGATCTTGATTCTTTAATAGCTTCCCAAGACCTCATCAGGGTAGATTAAAAAAATACATTATTGTTATACAACCAGGTAACTTTTTAGATGTTTTGTGGAGTCTTACAGTTTGTGGAGATAATGTTTTCCATGAAGGTCAGCACAAAGATGAGAAGATTGACAGTCAACAGCTGCAGTCATATAATGAAACCAAAAACATGTTTAGATATCATTTTAGTCCTATGGATTACTCTGCAAAAGCTATTGTTTTAACTCAGCTCAATGATGCAAGTGCATAGTTTTCTCTGTCCAGTGCTGTAAATATTTGTAAAACTAAAATTGCAAAAAAATGTAGAAATTTATATTGTTGCTACCCAAACGTTTGAAAAGAAGTAATTCCATTAACCACCAAAACTATAAAAGGGGCACATTTTATTTTCTATTTTTTATTATTGATTATTTTTTCTCGTCATTGTTGATACTGATCTTTGCACAGATACAATTTCTGCACTTGAAACATGTTTTGTAATAGTAGAAGCTGTTCAGGTAGAATCACAATGGAACAGTTTTCTTTGCTTATTTGTGACCCTGGAAGTGACAATGGGCCATAGTACTCATTGTCACCACTCAAGCATTTTTTATATTTTTTTTCCAGAAAAATATGTTACAGTTTTCATTTTGCTCCTCTGGTGTCTCAAGGAGGTGTGCAGTAACCTCCTGAACATTACAGTTGCACATATCTTTGCGACACCTCCAGCAAAAAAGAAACAAAACAAAAACAATCTACTGTTGTTCTGCAGATGTTTTGGCTGACAATGGCCGTCTGACTCTAACTGGTGACGTCATCTCTGCCTTTGGCAAGATGATGAGCGCCCACCGTGGAGAGGTCATCTGCTCCGTCACTACTGCCCAGGTAGGAGACAGATGGCCACCGACATGTGATGCATGTGCATATGCTCTCTGGCATAAATACACTCCTGCACCCTGACACTACAAAACTGGTCGCATATTCAACAGCCGCAATATATATTAATTTTTGCCATGTAATTCATTTTGTGCTTTTTATACTCACCTTTTTTTTTTTTTTTTGTATCTATTTCAGCCTTTGGATGAAGCTAATCTTGCTGACCTGAAAGTTGCCCTCAAGGGTTTCCTTCAGAAGGGAGAAACTATCAAGCTGGAAACTAAGGTAGAGAGCTAGACCTGAACTCTGAAATATGCCTGAAGACTCGTTTGTAGAGACTGGAAAAACAATCTGCCCAGTCAATGAATTAGCAGTAAATTAATTACTTGTAAGTGACTTGTGGTTTCAAGTGTTCTTCTGTCTCAACAGTCTGATCCTTCCATCCTGGGCGGCATGATTGTCAGCATTGGGGACAAGTACGTGGACATGTCCACAAAAACCAAGATTCAGAAGCTGACCAAGCTGATCAGGGAAACCTAAGTCCTGTGGACTTGAGCCTGGAGCGGATGGGATTGGACCATGGAGGAAAAGCAGAAAAAATGTACATTGCTAACTGTTCTAGCACTGCAGTTGCTGTAAAGCCAGTGTCTATTGTCAAGTTCATATTAATGTAATAAAAACTCACAAAAATGGAGACTGCCACTTTGTTGTCATTTAGACCTCAAGTTATGCATTTTTCATATCTGAAGATAACTGGTGATGGAGATCAAGTTTTATGTCTCAACTGGATATAGTTACCCTCCTACTGTGCATGCAGTAAAGTAATTTTCTTGAAGTCAGTTGGTCAAAAAGTCTTCCAGTCTCTGAGTATAATTAAGGTAAGCTCAGATATGAACACCGGTTTTCAAGGGAGCTGCTGCGTTTCCTGGAGCCGTCGGAGCGCATGCGCGGTCTATTCTTCTAGTTTATTAATTTTTTTCAGACGAAAATGGCTGCCTCTCTCATCTAAACCTCTGCTAAAAGGATTAAATAAGCATGAAATAGCCATCGCAAATCGCAATCCTGCTTCAAGACAATATTCATGGACACCGAGGCGTAGTTTGTGCGCGCCGCTACAAAGATGTTGTGGCTGTTCAAGAAGGAAAATGTGTGTGATACGATTTTAACCCTTGCTATTCCATGATCCGCCTACAAATGAGGTACGAAGTAATCATTTTACCTACTTAAAATAGCTTCACATTTTTGGGGGGGCAGGCACAATTTCATCCTAGCATATGTGAGGTTTCTTTTCAAACAATAAGTTCTTCCTCGCTTTGTGTTGACATCAATTGCAATGTTTTGCACTGTGACGCTAAAAAGCTACATTTGCCCCACTAAAAGTAGCAATTCAGAAAATGCCCCTCACGGTTTCTTTGTGTGAGTTGGCACGTTGGTGTACAGAGACATGCCCTATTTACTCATTTCCTTTTCACACGTGTATATCTCCTCTGTTAACTCAACACTTGTATTTCTTTGCACCCCTACAGAAAATGATGCACCAGGTGACCAGCAGCAGTAATGACTATTGCATGAGTGGACTGGCAGAGGACTGTCAGCATCCTACCAGCCACTTTGACTTATGTAGCACACAATCCAACAAATTCTACCCCTCTCCTCCAAACCCCACTTTACAGCTGTCCCTCTCCAGCCTACCCCCTCTGCCACAGGGCATGCATAAACCCATAACATGCCAAATGCAAGAGACCCAGAACGAGTTCCAGCCCCAGACGGTGAGGATCAGGGCCGGTGAGGCTCCCGCGCCTGATGGCTCCAAGAAGAAGAAGGGCATAGTGAAATCGGGCAGACGAGGGAGGCCATCGGGGACCACAAAGTCAGCTGGGTACCGTACGAGTACAGGACGTCCGCTGGGGACCACAAAAGCTGCAGGGTTTAAAACCAGCCCAGGAAGGCCTCTTGGCACCACCAAAGCGGCAGGCTATAAGGTAAGCCCTGGCAGGCCCCCTGGCAGCATAAAGAGTCTAGCCCGGCTCAAGAAGCTGGAGATTGGCAATTGTGACGCCACCAAGAAACTAGACTTCAGCAACTGCAGCGGCCCCAAGAAACTGGACTACACTAGCTGTGATGTTGCACCCTTTCCATATGCCATGATGCCGAAAAGAGACCTGTGTGAGCCCAGTGGCAAAGCGGAGGAAACCAACGACTAGTTCTGAAGCTTTCTTTCTCTCCATTGCTTGAAATACATTTGTGTGCATGTGCAAGAGGATGTTGAGTACATTTCTCTAAAGGCGTGGGAAAGAAATAACTTTTTTTGTCATTGAAATCAGCTATGAAATAAATTTTCACTGTACAGTGTGGACATTGTCTTCATCCTGTCATAATAAACAACTGAAATCACTCCTATTTAGAAAGTATGTTATCCTGTTTGACAGTGATGCATGCATAGGAATTAATCACAATCAAATCAAAATAGGAAAGAAAGTATGTATTCATCATAGATCATAGTTTGTGGTTCAACACTCATTTGGAGAGTGGAGCTTTTTCTCTTTTTTTTTCCCCCCCCTGAAGCCTTTTGTTTCTCTGAGTTGTGACATGCTCTGTTGCAATGCTTTATCATTAATAATTTCTATTCCTTGTTGACATTTTTTACATTTATATATATATATAAAAATTCATTTTAGTACAGTTAATTCAGCTTTTTCCTGAGCATATGTGGAAGTGTAGTTGTCCTTTGTGTTGTCCAGTGCAATATGTGTTTCATTTTGTACTACTATACTGCATCAAAAAGAAATGAGAGCACTGAGATCATTTTTTTTATCCGCTTCAATTGGAGAATCTCAACACAATACCTTTTTGAACACAAGTTTTGCTATTTCTACACTTTGTGAGTATGGTTTGGACTATGTATTGTAATAGCCTCTCTTTGTCCTCACTCTCACTTCATAAAGCAGACCCAGACTGAAGTGTATGTTGTTATGCCGTTCATTAGAAAAAATTAATTTCAGCCAACAGACAAAAAAATGGCTCGTGGACTCTGTATTAAGCGCTAATGTACTGTATGTGAAACCAAAATAAAAGAAAGACAAAAACAAAAGCTCTTTGCTTGGTAACTTTTTTCTTTATTTACTGTCACTCAAATTGTAAACATGCAGTTCTTCCTGTTGACACAAGAGGTCTCATATCCCCAGACAATATAACTCACCTTGTGATAATACCTCTGTAGCTTTTGTTTAATTAAATCACAATACGCTTCCTGCACGCTTTATCTTTTTTGTCAGTGACATTACACGAGGTCATTGTAGTATTGATGAATCCAATAAACGAGAGCCCTGCTGCCGTCCTGTGAACGCCAGCTGATCCATTAGGGGTGGCTGAGCAACTTCACGCTTACATCTCTGTCCTGTTTCTGCTCGACCAACCAACACAAAAGCTTAAGGGAAAATTCACAACCTAAAGAAATGAGCCAACTGCCTAAATAGTAAATCTCTGTTTTCTGCACAGAGAGGTAAGTTCCTCTGCTGTCAAACCGACGTGAAGCCTGATGGTCTTTGTTTGATCTTAAAGGACTGCCTGGGCCACTGCAGCGCCTCTATTGTGCTCTCCATAGTTTACATGCGCGTATAATGGTTGGATCAGTTTCACTTACTATACGCGCACGAATCCCTATCAATGTTACACGAGATCATAATGAAACCGGGCTGCTTGGGCCTTATGGAAACAAAATACGACTTTTGTGTTGCGCCTGACTCCTTTTTGTGTTTTTCCTAAGCGCCTAGCGGCCTGTTTCCTCATGTCAGGACTCTCTAGAGAGGCAACATGGCGCACGGAGTTTAACCAGATAGGCCGACTTGACTGTATGCGCACTGCCATCATTTTGTTTTCTCGTCGCCCCCCTTCCATGAACACACAAGCCTATAGCCTTTTACCAGCTGTTAAATCGGTGCGGGCTGAGACAATGGCATAAGCAGAAACAGAGGGTAATTTCTAAAAAATGGGCCATTCATTCATTCATGCTTAACTAATAATAAAGGTGCTGTTATGTATATCATGGCTTATTTGCTGACTTTCAAACTGCACTTGGATGTACGCGCGTGCCTTTATGTGTGTGTGTGTCTCTCTGCGGGCGAGTGTGTGTATGTATGTGTGTGTGTGTGTGTCTGTGTGTATTAGAGTGTTAGAGTAGGGTGAGTGCCACGGCCCGGCAGACGGGGGGTTGGGTAGCTGTGCCGATTGGTTGCTGCTCACCAACACAGTCAGTCTGGGCTTGTTTTAACATAACCAGGGGCACCTCGACAGCAGGCACAAAAATCATGTAGTAAATAAGCTACAGTGACTGTTAGGGGACCAGTTATGGCACAGTGAATTTCGCCGCAGTTGATGTTGCAGCGTAATGGAGAGATTTGATTCTTATTTTGTGTTTAAGGTGACAGTTTTTGGAGGGCCGCCGCTGATGAGGCGATGAAGTGCAGAGAATGATAGCTGTGCCTTGGCCTAGTGCTGCTGCAGCGGGGATTGTGCAGATCCGCTTTCACAAATTGAGAAAAATACTCGCTTTGTGCCAAACTATCAAACATCCGCTGTTGGTTTCATGGTGACCGACATCCAAATGGTGAGTTTTTCGCGTTTTTCCACATGTTGATAGCCCTTTTTTAACTTGTTTCGATCAGTCCTTTTGTAAGTTAATAGCAGCTTCCTATGTCGGTGTGTGGCTGTGTAGCTTATTTGTGTGAGCCACTCTGTATTTCTGTGATGGCTCAGTGTCACCACCTCCACCACAGCCTGTGCGCTCCTCCATTGATTATAATATCCAGCGATCGCTAAGACATGCTATCACCAGACAAAGCGGCGCTATTTTCTGATAGTTTGTGAATGAATTTGTGAACGGAGCAGGTCAGTAGGCTAGTTGTATCCTGTGTTTTGCCTTGTGGCGTCCGACGGCCTCTAGTATGGAGGCCAGCAATGTCGGCTTATTAGTGTGTGTGTGCAGTGCATGGCTGTATGCTTCTTTATGTGTTTCTGTCGCACAGAATATGATTGTCGCTCAGTTTCCGCGGTGTTTTTGAGAGCCAGTTAGTACGTTACCAAGCAAATTACATTGTACAGTGCATGAGCCTCAGCAGTCACTCTTATATCACAGTAAGAAACCCAAATCCATAGGTTTGCAGGACTAATCATCTTTTTTTTTTCCTTCTCTGACAGGATAGAGCCATGCCAACATGAATCACTCATACAGAGGGGCTGTTAGGGCAGGCTCAGTGTTTGGCTCAGACCAAACAGAACTGAGGCCCCCCAATGGCCTTACCACTACTTCCTATGGAAACCAATGTGGCAGTGCTAAGCGTGGGTCAGACCAACCGTCGGTCATGCAACTGCAGTCCTCCAGCCTCAAACAGCCACCTGTCCAGGGGTACAATCAGCCAGAGCGATCCCACCGCTACAACCCGCTGAGGAGGCTCCAGGACCTGAACAGTCTGGTCAACAGGTCTGACCAAGGGAGCCACCAGAGAGACCTTCATGTTAGGAACCACTTGCACTCTCCGAGCCCAATCAGCGATGATGATGATGATGAGTTTGAGGCTCCATCAATTCAGCTGCCCCCATCTCCAGGTAATGATGAGATGGAGCCTTTCAAAGGCCTCCAGGACATGGACAGAAATGGCTTCTCCCCTCACAGTCCTGACAGCTTGGAGCGCTGTTCCCCTGTTCCCAATGGCTGTCTTCACTTTGAGTCCACGCTGTTTGACAGTGGAGACATCAAGGAGGAGGATGAGGAGGGGCAGGATGAGAACGATGAGGAGCTGACACCTTTTCACCACTCCCCAAAACTGAGTCAGGACAGAACCTTGACTGACTGTAAGACCACCACGTGCAGCTCAGGAGTGGATAACCAGAGAACATATAAACCCGCTGTCTTCAATCTGATGTCAAAAACTATATCAGAACTTAATCCCACACTAAGCCCCAGTGCACTGCCTGAAATCAGCATAGCAGATGGATGGAGTATGGGTGAGGATTCAGACAGTGATGGTGAAATGACCTCTCCTCTCGATCATGGTCTTATTTCACCGACTGGCACCAACTCCAACGTGAGTCTGAAACACCTGGGATACTTACTGGGAAATCTCTATGCTACAAGGCCACATAATGTTATCAAGATTAATTTTGGTCACTCAGTTCCATTGGGGATACCACTAAGCTTGCCTATGCATCACAGTGATATTTAAGTATAATTGTATTATACTTTAACCACCTTCATGCATTGCCCTATCTGTAACTATGCACTAAATATAATTCGATTGATCTTCCACAAATGCATTACACCACATAATGGCAGCAAAATAAAGTACATTTCACAAGGTAATAAAATATGTATAAATGTATATTAGACGACAGGTAATTGAACAAAATAAGTGCAGCCATGACAGGAAATGCCTGTAATTAATCATTCATTTACTCATAACAATATTCCTTAGAACTTCAGTGCAGTCATGGCATGAATTATAACTTTATTGTAGTTATGTGGTGTCACATTTGAAACAAAAGATTTTTAGACCCTGTTTGTCTTCTACATAATGTAATGATGTGTTTGCATTGTGCTGTGTAGTCCAGCAGCCCAAAGAAAAAGCCCCTTCCAGCGGTGAAGTACTTGGAAGGGGACTTGGTGTGGGCAAAATTCAACAGACGGCCCTGGTGGCCCTGCCAGGTCACCTGTGACCCACAGCACGGGATTCACACTAAGATGAAAGGTGAGATTGGTGTAATCAATGTGGATACCATGTAAAAGTTTCCCCAACAAAGGGAGCTTTTGTTGAATTACACTTTAACACTGAGCTGTTCAAAACAAAATCATGTTTCATGCACAAAGTCCCAAGTATTTTTAACATCCGTGGCTTTTGTTTTTACTTGTATTCATATCCAAAATTTACCAGTATTTTGTTGCTCCAGCTCCTAGTCACCGTCCTTGCCGGATCTATTTTCTGGAGACGATCGGTGAGATAGCAGAGTCTGCCTGGGTCTCGGGAAAAGCCATTCTTCCTTTTGAGGGAGGTCATCAGTTTGAAGACCTTCCGGTGCTTAGACGGAGAGGGAAGCAGAGGGAAAAAGACTACAAGTACACGGTAAATTTATTACATGACCTCAGAAGTCTTTTGAAAGGTTATTGTAAACATCAAATTTCAATGTTGATTTTGTTTTTTGCAGATACCGAAGAGTTTACTGACGGCGTGGAAAGTCAGTGTGGCAGAAGCTGAGTATCTGCTCCCAGATCGACAACGGAATACCCAAAGTATGCGTACTGTATCCTTCAACGGAGAAGATCGAGTACCCAGCCCACTGCTACCGGAAAAATCACAAAAGGACTCCTCTCTCTCTGTGGACCCTGGTAGATCCCCGTCACCCAGCACTGCCCCCAATGGAAATGAGCACCATCCCATCACAAACTCTGCTATAATTCAAGCCACCAGAAACAAGGCTTGTAAGAAGAAAAAGAAATGCTTGTCTGACATATTTGGCCATATAGTAGGTGGATCAAAAGAATCATCTACCATCATGGACATGGTTGATAAGTTTCACACACCAACTCATGCACTAAAAGAAGAGCCCAAGGACTCCCCTTACGCTGACTTGGATTCAATTCCAACGCTCCATCGTCCTAAACGGACAGAATTATCCCCAACACAGGACTTGGACAAATTGGTCAGAAAACAACAGGGTTGCAAAAAAGTTAAAAATAAGTGCACAGAGAAAATGAGCAGTCCCAACAATGCTGATTCTCGTGATTCCTCTAGTATTTCGACAAATAAGTTGAGTTCTGTTGATACAAAGTCTCATCAGGGTTTGGGCAGCTGTAATGAATTGCTGGACAGTTCAAATGATAAGCACTCTCTGCATCTTCCTGCCAGTAGTCGTCTCATGACAAGGGCCCTCAAAGCGGAGGAAGAAACAGACCTCAAAGATGCACTGGCTGCCAGCCAAATCTCAACAGATGATCGCGTACATGACGATCATGATAATACACCTTGTAATGTTCATATTAAAACTGATTTGTCCCCTAACTGGCAATCGCCTAGCAATGTATCAGCCTGTACAAGTCACAGCTCTCCAAAAAGGCGTGCAAGAAAACCTGATAAAAAACTCATTCGTAATGGCTCATTGATGAAGTCAAAGTGTCCAGGCTCTAGTGTACCCAGTGTGCACCCTGTTAAGATTAAGACAGAGAACATTGTCTCAGAGCCATCTTCCTGCTCCTCACCTTCCTCATCACTCTCTCCGATGGATGCCTTCCAGGATGTCAAGGAACTGACGTTTAAATCTCTTGTGAAGGAAGACAGCAGTGACTCTGAGTTAAGTACATTTCGGCCCAACTCTAATTATAAATTCAGTACCTTCCTGATGTTCCTGAAAGACATACATGATACGAGAGAAAAAGAGGGTAGACCCTTGACTCTTCCACCCTCACCTGTCCTGATCAAGGAGGAACCCATGGTTATCCCTAACTCTTCACAAGATGACCCGTTGAAGGTTTCCTTTGGCGGTCAGACTCAAGGTGACTGGGCATCAGGGATCAAAACGGAGAACGGCCAGCCAGGGAAACCTCCAACACCGCACAACACAGCGGTCAAAACCAAGAGCAGGACCAAACCTATCATGACAAATGACACCTACTATTGTGAAGGGATTCCTGTTTACTCACAAATCAGTAACTCCGACAAGCAACGTAGAAAACAACGACTGCCTGCCAAGCTGAAAGTTAGCATACCTGGCCTTTCTCCTGAACTGGCTGACTTAGCCTATGGCAGGGAGTTTGTTAGTGGCCACGCTGACTTAGCTGAACCTGTATCTCGCCCTCCTGTCCCTGCTGATCCCTCCACTAGCTACCTCGATAAGAGTTCTGAATCCAAAGTGGCACCAAAAAAGCGCTGGCAGATGGTTGAGGAGGTCACTGAAAAGGTGGCTGAGGTTGGAAGTGTGAGTGGGGCAGCTGGTGAGGTGAACGGCTCCTACGCCACGAGAGGAACACCGGATTATGCTCTAAAACTCAGAGCTGAAAAGCAGACGGAGAATCACTCGCAGTTCTCAGAGAAAAATGACACCGTCGGTAAGATCCAAATTGCTGCTATTCCATTTGTCCACCGTTAGAGTGAAATAAAGTAGAAAATAATACATATGACTTTTGTTTACACAGCACACTCAGAAAACAAACGCCTGCGGAAACCAAGTAAAAGGCTGCTTGAGTCAACGGAGGAGTATGAACAAATATTTGCCCCAAAGAAAAAATCAAAGAAAAACATCCAAGAACCTTCCAAGATGGTAAGTTTTCCACCTCTCTTTTTGTCCTCTATAATACAATGGGAAATTCTTTATCTTCAGACACCTATTTCTTGTTTGCATTCTGTTTTTACACTAGTAAATATTAACATCATACATAATTTAAAATGACCCAGATTCATTTATATCCTTAATACAACAAACCAGAATAGGAGGGGACATATGCTGCATACTAAAATTGTCAGGGAAGCTGAGGCATCTATACACGTTATTTTGTCAGCTGTTTGTTTTTGCACTTTGCAGAGTCTCAGTTTGTCAGGAGCTACTCCCTGTATTTGTGTATACGGGGATATTTCTTGGCTCTTGACGGCATTATTTGCATTGGAAAGAATACTTAGGACATCTTTTAGAGTTGACAAAAATGGTTTACTTTTGCTGGACAAAATCAAATGAATGAGAACACTTCCGCTCGGAGAGAGGAAACTTTTCCGCCATTTCTGATAGAAGCTTTGTCATTTGAAGAGAGTGACGTGTAATTATGATTAAAACAAAATCAGGGTTGGATGTGATTTGGAAAAAAAAAGACTGCTTACACTGAGATTAATGACTCACTTTTCAAAACGAATACTAAAACTGAAAGTGTAATTTGTTATTATTCTTAATAATTCAGTTGGAGCACACGCCCACAATAAGGTGCTAACCACTGTCTTATTTGACAACATAATTTTTCTTTACTCTAAAACGCACAAGGCATTACTGGAACTTAATACTGTGGTTTGTTTCTGCCTCTCAGGGTCCTGGAACAACCAGTGATAATGTTGCGCAGCAGACATCAGGGATGACAGCACTTCCCAATGTCAGCGACGCCACACTCGAGACTGTTACCTCACCCTCCACCTCAGCCTCAGCCTTGGTTTCTGTAGAGCCCACCAAGGCCCCGGCCGTACTGGAACAGAGTCTCTCTCAGGATGGGCCTCCTCCTGTAGCACACTCGGCGCCCACAGCCACAACACAACCCTCCCTCTCCACAGACACAGCAGAAGGAACAGATCTACCTCTTAAATCTGGTAAATAGACTCTTCAGTTGAAGTTTGTCTTGCATGTTGTCGTCATCATTTTGTCCAGTATCAACTGTCCTGCAGTATGATGTCGAATACTAAGAAATGAATATGTGAGGAACAGCCCACACAAAGTAAAGCTCCTTTCAGTTCTTTAATTTTAGAAACACCACTTGTCAAGATTTGGGAAACGGGAGCCTTACAGTGTGTGGGCTGTGTTTCACCTAATAATTAACATCTGCTCAGTAGCTGCCTTAGTTAAAGACTAAGATTATGCATGCCTCTACTGCTCTTCTTTGCCAGGATATGGAATTATTTTCTTTGTTGACATGTTATGTGTTGAGGTTGAAGAGATGATACATATTCGTGTTATAATTGTTTTTGGTACAGGATCAGCAACTCAAGAAAGAAAGAGGCCAAGGAAGCCTTCACACAAGGTCCTGGAATGCACTATAGAAGAAGTGTCTCTTACTCCTGCAAAGAAAAAGGTATGTTGGGATTTAGAAGGAGGCTGTGCTTGTGTGTATGTGTGTATATACCTCGAAGGAGTTGGAAATATTTCTGTGTTTTCACCATTTGTTATGTCTATGCATTGTAGGAGTCAAAGAGACACATTGGAATTACCTCAGAGGTTAAGGTGGTGCTCACGGACACTCAGGTATCATAAAAGTCAAGTTGAAAACTTAGCTGATAATCCCACTGAGTTCCCTCACACGCCACCATAACAGTGTAATGCCACAATTGTAGTTAATCATCGTGTACACAATGAATTCTTGCTTTGCACAGGTTGGATCTGTGAGGAAAGACAGACCCATACCCGGCACATCGTCTGCCTCCCAGCCGCCAGAGAGCAGCAGTCTCCTTGGGGTTTTCACCCCAACCAGGCCTCCCAGCCCCGCAGGGCCCAAGACCCCCAAGCAGGAGGCAGAGACAGAGGGATGTAGCATTGGGGAGAGACAGAACTTACCCAATGGAACACTAACTCTAAAATCTGAGGTCTGGATATTGCACTGTTCAGTCAGTTCAGTTTGTGTTGCTGAATGCTTGCATAAGTTATCTTTAAGAGACAGAAACAGAATCTTAAGTGTCAGGTCAACTACTATAGCAGCATGCTTGAGTAATAACTACTTATTGTTCGTTTCTGTAGGTGCCCTCTCCTGGTTTGAATGATAGTCTTTCCTCCCAGGTGGATGTAAAAGGGAAAACAGGAGCTACAGCCTTGAAGGAGAATGTCTGTCAGGTGAGACAGTCTAACAGGGAGATTTTTTTTGGAGTAGAGTAGATTTCTTTACTTTATTGCAGCCTGTAAAACAAGGACTTTAAAACACTTACGCCATATCTAAACTCATGTCATAATATACATAAGATATTGCTATATCAGTGCTACTGCATCATATCGTGTACTTGTTTGTATCTTGCTGCAGGTGTGTGAGAGGACAGGGGACCTGCTGGTGTGTGAAGGCCAGTGCTACGGAGCCTTTCACCCGCAGTGTATTGGCCTGTCAGCGGCTCCCAAGAAGAAATTCTTCTGTCGACAATGCACCACTGGTGGGTACATGATGAAATGTTTTCCAACAATCCCACCAGGCATTTAGCTGTGGAAAAACTCTGGAAACTCCACTGAACTTCTTCTGTTGCTTTCAGGTGTCCACTCATGCTTTGTTTGTAACAAGCCTGGTAATGGGGTGAAGCGATGCATTATCCCTCTCTGTGGGAAGTTCTACCACACGGAGTGTATTTTGGCCTACTCGGCCACCCAGCCACACAACAAAGGCTTCCGCTGCTCCCTGCATGTCTGTCTGTCCTGCCACATCACTAACCCCCTCAACCTCTGCAGCTCTAAAGGTAAGCTCTATGTTATCATGAGGATTTAAACTACACAATATGATAAGTTTAACATGAGAATTACTGAGAAAAAGGCATTTTATTCAATTTGGTCCTAAACCGACGATACACGGTGCAACTTATACGCAATTTGTTGCATGTATTTTTGCTGCTGCTTTGTCACCAAACCCATTTCGAACAATTCAGATGATAATGCAGTCCTGGTTCATGATTTTTACTCGATGGAATTCCAAAACAACTCAGTTACATGCAACCAAATAATAAGAAAAAGTTTCACATGTAATCTCGACCTAATACAGGACCGCCTGAAGTTGTGGGGATCTTGGACTTTCTTGTTTGTATGCACATTAGTGTTCATGCTTCTTGAACCTCTCATGGTAAATCCAGGAAAATCCAGCTCTCTACACCTTCCAACAAGAATCAGAGTTCTCCAGCAGTTTTAGTTCTTTCACTTCGTTTTTCTGCCAATCCTGGACTGAGGCACTGTGGCACTCAAATTGTTTCAAATTGTTTCAAATTGCAGGTGGTGCACAACCTCATGTGACTCCCAGACACCCAGTCATTTTGACCGTGCACGCTCCAGCCTGTGCATTTATGCATGAACCAGCCCAAACTAGTCCTGTGTAGGACCCCTATTTTTTTCTTCAGAACTGTCTAAATCCTTTAAGGCAGGGATTCAATTAGGTGCTGGAAAAGCTCCACAGGGGACTTTGGTCCATGCTATGACAGCATCATACTGTTCCTGCAGATTTTGTGGCATCACATTGATGCTACAATCTTCCTGCTCTGCCTCATCAAAAAGGAGCTTTATTGGGATGAGACCAAGTAACTGTAGTACAGTAAAGTCACTGTCATGTTCTCGGAAAAAAACTTGAGAAAAATATGCATTATTCTTGCCAAACTCCCCTGAAGTCATTATTTAGATATGTTAATTTTTAGGGCTGCAGCTCACAGGATTGATTTTGTTTATTGCACTATTCTTAGTGAACTCTGATCACCGAGGTTTGTGAATATCCTGGGAGGTGGGCTGTTTCTGAGATACTGGAACAAATGTTTCTGATGGCAACACTCACACAATGTTAAAAGAAACCCCCACTATTACTTGAACAGTAATTGAATCTCTGAGTGTTGTCTGCATGGTTTATACTTTATTTATATGTGACTCACTGTCTGGAGGAGTGAGCTGCTTGTGGCCACTTTATTAGGTGCAGCTCTCCATTAACTCAGGGTTTATTCTTTGGCATGTCTGCTCAACGCCATTAAGACGTGTTCATGGTTCCTTAGGTCCCAAGAGGGATGCTGGCTGTTTGATCTGGCACTTCAAATTATTTTTCAAAAGATGGCTTGGAATTAAACACAGAATGTCACAGGCGGATGTTGAACTCAACACATTTAAATGATCGTTTGAGACTTGTGTGTGCCCTGCAGTACCATTTCTTGTGATGGTCCTTTTAAAAATTCTGTTTTTATGTGTGTGATAAGGCTGTGGGTGAGTGTGGGTTGGAAAAACAATATGAGAGAGTGCAGTGAAGACTAAAGGTCCGTTTGAAGCATTGCATGAAGCATTTATTGGGCTGTGATTGTTAGGATTCTTTGTAACATGAAGATGATTTACACTTTATTGTCAGCCGGGGCTGATATTTTTCTTGCAGCAGCAGTTCCATTTGTATCACACATATTTGCACATAGCAATAAAGAAATTAAGACAGGAGACAAAGATTTACATTACAATCAGTGCAGGCAATACTGAGTGCAGAAATCAATGTGCTTCAGTGTACATTTGATCTTTTATTTGATAACTCTAATGGTACTAGTTATTTATTATTATTATTTTAAATGTATCTATTTTTACATGAGAAATCCAGATGGTTTTGGATATGTAAGGAAAAGAGTACACATATGAACTAAAATTTGAGCCAGAATCAGCATCATAATGTGGAGGTGGACATGCCCGATTTACATATTCATCACCTCAAGTGCTCTTGTAGGTGGCTGGATATCCCCATATGCAACTCCAGTTTTGAAGTAGAGGAGCAAGGTGCATGCATATATTGATTAAAGCACCACTGTGCGGCACTCAGATCAGACCCTTTCTGTTGTTGTAATTTTTATTACAGCTGCAAAAACATTCAGAGGCAGAGCTCTGTGCTTGATTAGGTAATTGTTAGAAAGCTTGCGTGAAATGTTGATACGTGTGTTTGCAGAGATTAAGCTGTCTGCGCTCTGCTGTGTTTCGGTGCAGGTCGATTGGCTCGATGCGTGCGCTGCCCTGTGGCCTACCATGCCAATGACAACTGCATGGCAGCGGGCAGCTTGGTGCTGGCAAACAACAGCTTCCTCTGTCCCAACCACTTCACTCCCCGCAAGGGCTGCAAGAACCATGAACACATCAACGTCAGCTGGTGCTTTGTCTGCTCCGAAGGTGAGTCCGGATGTTTTTTTGAACTCTCCAGTATCATCAAAGCTGATCTAGTAGTAGCTGATAAGTCATTTACTTTAAGCTTACCTTTGTTACACTTTTTTCAAACTGTAATCATGTTTTATTTGCGAAGAAAAAAGGGCAGCAGCTGCAAAGTGTCTTACTTTTTAGGCAGGGCATAACACTCTTTAAATTATTTCCCCCTTGGCTATGTCATCTTTAAACATAATAATTCTCTCAATGCCAACTATACACAAAAGCCCAGTGAGTCTAAGAGCCGAGCTGTTCTCAAGCAGTGATCAGTGATTATGTCACATTTTTTTGCAGTTAAATTAGAAGAAATCAGGAATCGTTTTATTTAGACCCCCTCACACATTAAAAAATGCCTGTAATGAACGAGGCATTCCATCAGCCAATGTGACACTAAGCTCCTGGAAATTTAACAGAATTTTTTTATTGTTGACTTCAGCTTTGATGAACATGTAAAGAGCGTGGTGCACTCTTTATTTCCTCAGTTAAGAACTGTTTCCAAAATGGACAGATTTTTTTCATCACTGGGCAAACATGAGTTATTATCTCTGGCTAGAATTTTAACTGATGTATATAATAGATCACTTAAATCCACCTCACTGGTTTCCTGTTTGGTTTGGAAATTATTTTAAGATTTGACTTCTGGGTTCGGTGAGCTATCCTTTGAGGCGATGTGCAGCTTCAGATCTCAGGGCCCTTGTGAACATTTTAGTGTAGACTTCAGACCAAAGTTGACTAGGCGCTCTTGTTCGCAGCCCTGAGGCTTTGAAACGACTACCTTTGTTGATTGTATATGTTTTAATGTGTTTTTTACAATGTCTGCAAAATGCTACATGTCATCACCAGCTGAATAGAGCAAGGAGACGGTCAATACAACACATTTTTTTTCAGCTTAGCAAAACATGAGCTTTTTGAGCTGTATGGATACGCCTGAAGTTGGGAAATGTCGTTTTTCACTTTCTTGTAGTCTCAGTTGCATGTTGTGCTGTGGTCTTGTAGGGGGCAGTCTGCTGTGCTGCGAGGCCTGCCCTGCTGCTTTCCATCGGGAATGTCTGAACATGGAAATGCCTCAGGGCAGCTGGTTTTGCAATGACTGTAAAGCTGGAAAGAAGCCTCGCATCAAAGATATTTTGTGGGTCAAATGGGGACGTTACAGGTAAAACAAGAAAAAAACAAAAAAAAACAAACGTCAGCCCTGTTTTGACACTGTTTCTCCACAAAAGCCCAGTCTGTACCTTTTGACCCACTTATTTCACTTGTTTAGGTGGTGGCCTGCAGAAGTTTGTCTTGCAAAAGACGTCCCCAATAACATCTTGAGGATGAAGCATGAGGTGGGAGAGTTCCCAGTGCAGTTCTTTGGCTCCAAGGACTTTGTGTGGACCTACCAAGCCCGAGTCTTCCCCTACATGGAGGGTGACACACACAATATAGAGAAGATGGGCAAGGGCGCTGACGCAATCTACAAGAAAGGCATGTAGTCTGTAAAGTGTATTTTTGCAAGTGCTCACTCGAAACAAGTTATTGCACATCTTCATTTTAGTCTGGTTTGATCAGGGCTCAAGTTTGCTTTTATTATTCTTAATAAATACCGTATCTGTCCTCCTAGCTCTGAGTGAAGCAGCTGAGCGGTTCAGAGAGCTTCAAGCTGAGAAGGAGATGAAGCAACTTCAGGAGGACAGGAAGAATGACAAGAAACCTCCCCCATACAGACACATAAAGGTACTTTGTATCTGCAAACACACACATTTTCCTTTACTAACCTGACTCATGAACAGTCCAGTGACTTCTATGCATATTGTCTGTTTTTCTTTTAGGTGAACCGACCAATTGGGAAGGTGCAGATCATCACGGCAGACCTGTCGGAGATCCCGCGCTGTAACTGCAAGGCGTCTGACGAGAACCCGTGCGGCATAGACTCGGAGTGCATTAATCGCATGCTGATGTACGAGTGCCACCCTCAGGTGTGCGTGGCAGGGGAGCGATGTCAGAACCAAGCCTTCACGAAGCGCCAGTACACCCCTGTGGAGATCTTCAGGACACTGTCCCGCGGCTGGGGTTTACGCAGTGTCTGCGACATCAAGAAGGTCGGTGGCTGGGACAGTTTTTAAAGGAATAGTCAAATGTTTTGGGCAAAAATACCCTTTTTTTGACTTACCCAGACTGAGATTGATGTTTGATACCATTTTCGCCTCTGTACATTTATCATACCACATTTATCCTTGTGTCTATCGCAGTGGTCTGGGCACCGCTGATGGTATAAGTAGATCTGGCCCAAATTAACTTCTCCTAAAAAGACTCTTTATTACAAGACATTTATTTCCAATACATGATGCATTGTGTTAATACCCGTTGAAACCGAACCACCTGGTCATAAAGAGGTGAAAATAGTATCGAACATCTCTGTCCAAAATGTTGGAGTGTTCCTTTGATAAATGTTCTATATGAGTTTGACTGTGTTTATCTTATCCCCTTGTTTGACCATGTCTTTGTTGCCATCTGTCTCACTTTGTCAGGGTGCTTTTGTGAATGAATATGTGGGAGAGGTGATCGATGAGGAAGAATGTCGAGCGAGGATCCGACACGCCCAGGAGAACGACATCTGTAACTTCTACATGCTTACACTGGACAAGGTGAGTCCTCCTGCTGCACCCAAACAAAATCTGTAAACAGCACTACGTGGAGCTCACAGCTGATTTGTAATGCAAATCAAACACCTGGTGCATTTCCTAAACCGATTTGCACATTGTCAGGACCGGATTATTGATGCCGGGCCCAAGGGGAACCAGGCGCGCTTCATGAACCACAGTTGCCAGCCGAACTGTGAGACCCAGAAGTGGACTGTGAACGGAGACACCAGGGTGGGGCTGTTTGCTCTGCAGGACATCCCAGCAGGTTTGAGTGGCATACCTCAACTCGTTCTGGCTAAGTGTTGTTTTTTTTTTTTTATGTTGTGTGTGGAGTTTGATTGTATTCTCAGTGAGTGGAATGCAGATGATTTTATACTCAATGGAGCTAATGCCGTTCATACAACAGGTGTGGAGCTGACTTTCAACTACAACTTGGAGTGTCTTGGTAACGGGAAGACGGTTTGTAAATGTGGAGCGTCCAACTGCAGCGGTTTCCTGGGTGTTCGACCAAAGGTGAATACTTAACTGTTTCTCAGATTCAGCCTTAGTCATGGTTTTCAAAGACTCCCGGAGGTCTTGAGGGGCTCTAGGGGTCCTCAGCCAAATGAGGAATAATGTAATTCACTACAGATTGTTACAGTACAAAAAAGTGAGTTTATGTCATGTTATGTTTCAGTCTCACTTTGAATCTGTTTGTCAGTATGCAGCTATGATATCCATACCAGTTAGTGCTGAACACAAACTAAAGTATTTTTTTCCATGGCTAAATGAAAGTCAACTTCTTGGGGGTCCAGAATATGAACAAGTTTGGAAACCCCTTGTCTAAAGCACACTTGCAAACAATTAGATAGTATTCTCGCCATCTTTTCCTGAATTTTGAACTTGACGGCAGAGCTGCTGTAATACATTGATTTGTCAAATAATCAATATGTTGCCAACTATTAAATTGATTGGCATCTATTTTGATAATTGATTAATTGAGTCATTTTTGAGTCGGAAATTTCCAAATTCTCTAATTCTAGCTTCTCAAATGTTTCTTTAGTCCTCTTTGACTGTAAACTAAATATCTTCGGGTCGTGGACTGTTGGTTGAGACAAAACAAGACATTTGAGGACATCACTTTGTGGGATGTGGGAAATTGTGATTAACGTTTTTCGCCATTTTCTGACATTTTATGGACCAAACAACTGATGGATTAATCAAGAAAATAATCGACGGATTAATTGATAATGAAAATAATTGTTAGTTGTATGTTCTTGATATCCAGAACCAGCCGTCAGCGGAGAAACTGAAGCTGAAGGAAGGGAAGAAGAAGGTCTCTGTGAAGAAGAAGAGCAAGCCACAAGTGACCAAGGAGAGGGAGGATGAGTGCTTCAGCTGTGGTGACGGAGGACAGATCGTGTCCTGTAAGAAGCCCGGCTGCCCAAAGGTGTACCATGCCGACTGCCTCAACCTGGCCAAGAGACCTGCAGGCAAGTGGGGCGGAGATGGGTCACTATTTACGAAGTGTAGTTCCCCCCTAGATGGTAGTCTTAAAGGGGAGTTCATTAATCAATAATTTTTTTTCAAGCTGACATCAAAAACAGCATTGTCAAGAAATTTACATTTACATTTAAAACAAAGCTAGCTGATTGGAATGTCTTTCACTGTTAATTGGTCACTTACTTCCATTATTGAGCAGCTAAAAATGCATTGCAAATGCATGGTGATTGTTTTTGTTCCAAATCAGAGTATAGGCCAGAATATGTTTTTTAGTTTTGAAAGCCAGAATTCTCAACTCTTTGTCAAACCCCTGCAGTTGTATAACATCGTCATTTTGTGCTTAGGGGACAGCAGGGATCTTATTTTTGTGCCTTTATCCTCAAAATGACCAAATCGCATTGGCTATACAGAGCATTAATGGTGAACTTGTGCCCACAGGGCGATGGGAATGTCCTTGGCATCAGTGTGACATCTGTGGTAAAGAGGCCGCCTCCTTCTGTGAGATGTGCCCGAGCTCCTACTGCAAGGAGCACCGTGAAGGCATGCTCTTCATTTCCAAGCTGGACGGCAAGCTGTCCTGCAGTGAACATGACCCTTGTGGGCCCGAGCCGCTGGAACCAGGAGAGATCCGTGAATATGTGCCCAACATGACCTCCATGAGGCCCGGGGCCATGGCCTTGCCTCTCCCTCCTTCTCTGGCCCCAGACTCCAGAGCCCATCCTGCTGCTGCCCTCTCCTCCCCCGCCGGCCTGGCCGCGCCGGCCAAACACGAACTTCCCCCTCGTCTCTACATCAACACAAAGACCTCTACCTCGAGCTTCATCCCCCCTGGCAGGTCCTACCTCACAGGCAGAACTGAAGGGACGGCGTTTTCCACTCTTTCCTCTTCCAAGGACGAGAAAGAGGACGGCGAGGTGGAGGACGGGGAGGTGGACGAGTTAGAAATGGAAGAGGTGGAGGAGGACGACGAGGAAGAGGAGGAGGACGACGATGAGGACGACGACGACGATGATATGGAAGCGATGGAGATCGTGGAAGATGAGGAGGACGAACAGCAGTTTGGAACTGATGGTGAACTGATGGGGGAGGAGGATGACGACGACGAGGGGGGAGATGTGTTTGACACTTGGGGGGACTATGTGGAGGAGGACCCTGACGACGGTGAGGTGGAGGGGGAGGACATGGAGGAGTGGGGGAGAGTGGAGGATGATGACAAGTGAGCTACGTCGCCTCCTTCGGACATCATCCATCCATTCCTTTGTTAACTACTCCGCAGACAGCTCTCGGTAGCCGTTTAGAGGAAATAAAACATAGGGAAAGACTGAGAGAGGTTGTCTTTTGGTACCTGGTTGAGTGCGACACTGCCTTCGTTTTGGTACTGCATTGCCTTCCCATCCCCGGGGCTGTGGGGATGTGTACTGGTGCTAAGGCTCGAGGACTACTCCACTCAGTCTGCTATACTTCTTTTGTTGATATGTTCATTTGTGTCTGGTGCTGTCATGTTCTTTTGTTCTTTCTCTCAAAGTTGTTTACATTTTTTTGCCTTTTTTTTTAATGTTTGGAATATAAAAAAGGATGAGAAGTCTCACCCGACCACTGACTGTCATCACGAGGGGCATCCTGTCTTGTTGTCATTGTCTTAATCTTGTCTTTCTACATTACTAGAGTGGTCAGAATAATGTTCTCACTGATAAACAATATATAGATATAAATATATAAATATATATATATATATAGAAAAAGAGACACAGCACCACTTGCTTGATTCTTCTTAACGAATGCAAAAATAAACCCATCGGAATCATCCGACTTGCACAGCTTCTCATGGCAGATAAGTCATCTCTTTTTGTGATTCACCATCCCGTCTAAATTCATCCTCCTTGTCCATCCGGCAGGTAGGTCAGAGCCGCCAAAATCAAAACACTGTCACGACATTCCATGAGCTCAGCGCCACTCATGCATCACAAACACCCGGCTGCGCACACATGCAACTGTTTTCCCATCTGATGAGTTAAAGAAGAATCGGTGTATTTCATTTCTTGGCATCCAGCATTTCATTGCCACATGAACCGCACTCTAGAGTATCTGAAAGAATCAACAATATATATATATCAGGAGGTCAGATTTAAGTATATGGCTGCAAGTTGTCAGGTTTTGTATGTTTCAGTGTAAATATTTAGTAAATGATCAAGCAATACAAGTCATATGATGACTTCCGGCATAAAGATTTTTTATTAAGAATTTTTTTTTTTTTTTTTTACACCTCTAACATGGGTCTTGTGGTGCTGCAATTTCTTTACATGAGTTCCTCAGTGCGGACACCTCTGAGGTTACATCTTACATCACTTCAGTTTATTACTGGGTATTAAATCAACCAACTGGAATGTCACTGTGTCATTACAATTTGTCAGGCAGCTTCTGTATGACTGGTTGGGGTTTTCCACAAATTGCTAGAACGCCCCCGGTTCCCTGTTTCTGTCTGTATTTCTTTGCCCCGATGGTATTCACCCGGTGTTGGAAATTCATGGTGCTTCAAATCAGTTTAATTTTTTTTTACCTTCTGTAAACTGTTAAGATGGCAAAAATGGGCGAGCTGGTAAACATGTGGACATTGGTTAAAATTAGGCATTGAACTGCTGTCTGTTTACCTGTTTTCTACTGTTTGCACAATTAGACTTCACTTTTTTTTAACTTCATCATTGAAAAACATTTTTTTAAAGAAAGAATGTCCTTTGTCAACATAGTTAAAGCGTTTCTTCAAAATGTCTTACACAAATTAAAGAGCAGTTAGAAAAAAGAGTTTACTGTTTGTTATATAACTGCAGTTGTGAATAGATTATTAACGAAGGAAACACTGATATACAGGTGAAACTTTGGGTCGACAAACGTGAGAGGGATGTGCTGCCTTTGCAGACAGGGTTTTTTTTTTTGAGAGAGAAAATGTCAAGTTTTGTATACTTTTTTAATTAGCCTATACAATTTCTGTGAAACGAGTAATGATGAATGCATCTGTCCTGTGTAGCTACCACTTTGAACCCCCCTGGAATGAACCTCCAAGTTACTGTATTACTAAACATCAGGCACTACAGCTTTCCTTTGCTCTGCTTGCGTATAAGTTATTGTGCCTGATCACTGACATATGGGCAGGTAAATGTACATTATGTTGCCTAGTTTTGTATTTATCAATCTTAGTTTGTGTTTGTGATGATGATGATGATGATGATGATGATGATGTCAGCTGGCTCTCACACAGAGTTATAACTCCTGCCATTATGAAACACTGACACTTACATTGAACTGTACTGTATTGTTTTATGTTGGACATTATAAGTAAAGTTTTGCAGTAGGCGCATCCTGATCCCAATCTTGCACCCATTTACTGGTAAGGCTGGGCGAGATATATATATATATATATAGATCTATATCTATATCTATCTATCTATCTATCTATCTATCTATCTATCTATCTATCTATATATGTCTATATCTATATCTATCTATCTATCTATATCTATATCTATATATATCTATCTATATATATAGATATATATATCTATAGATATATATATATATATATCTATATATCTATATATAGATATATATATAGATATAGATATATGTATAGATAGATAGATAGAAATATATCTATATATATTTATATATATTGATAGATAGATAGATATCAATATATATAGATATATTTAGATATAGATATAGATAGATATCTATATATGTGGATAGATACAGATATATATCAAGATATTGTTGCATGAGACTAGGTGTAGTGTGGGATTTTGGATATCATAATATAGGCTTATTATTATGCAGTTCTTATCTTTACCTGGTTTTAAAGGATCCATCACAGCAAGTTGGTGCAAAGTTTTTACATCTTTCTAGCTGTTCAGTTATTTGTCTCTACCTACTTAGTCATCATATCCACACTACAGATTGTTTATCATATATGTTTATAATATCATCACAATAACGGCATCAAGGTAGCCTATCACCTTTGGTTTTGTCCTTTGCTCAGCCAGAATTCTTATGATACAGAAAAAGAGAAATTTTAAATTCTGAGGTGTAAGAATAATTATCATGAAAAACAGAGATGAAACAACGGGCCTGAAATTCACTGCAACGAAGAACAGTACTGATTAGATAAAAATTGTCAGCGTTTATACTGAATTAAATCACAAGCTCCAATAAATTTAATGCTGGAGTCCAGTAGATGTCGCTATTTCCAACGGCGCCGTGGCGACACCACAGAGGAAGAAACGACGTGACGTAGTTAGGTAATGTAAAATGGCGACTGTGTACTCAAAACACAACTAGAACGAAGCAAGACGTATACACCTTTACTGCTTTTACGAAGGAACCACAAACCAAGCTTTTTTAATTTTTTGGATCTTGATAAGGTAATTAAAACCAGTAATTGATAAAAGTTGTGTATTAGTCCGTGGTTATGATACTTTTACATCTCGTGTTGATGGAAGTTAGCCGACGTTAGCCTCTGTCTCTGACGAGCTGCTTGTAGAAAACGAGCAAGAGAAAGTTATTAAACACGGAATAATTTTTGTTAGACGGTGTTTTATATAAGTGAATATTCGGTCCCGTGTTTTTAATAGCCTGATGTTGTTTTTGTAAATAACAGTGAGCTGCCAGACTCGGTCATGACGGAGGAGGCAGCGACGCAGTCCGGCTCCGAGGGCATCGTGGGCCTGGACGAGCCCAAGAAGATGACCAGGGAGGACTGGAGGAAGAAGAAGGAGCTGGAGGAGCAGAGGAAACTGGGAAATGCTCCAGCTGAGGTGGACGAGGAGGGAAAGTAAGTGTCTTTGTTGTGGATGCTCTTAACTACCTGATGAGGGAGAACGTTTCCTGATGATTTCCCCACCGGTGGGTCGCAAAGCTGGACAGTCACATTACAGACCAGCAGACAAACCCCTGACATCCAAAATGAAGCTGCTGCTGTATTAATCAAACAGTTAGACTTGAATTAAACAATACTCCACCCCCATCCTTCCCACTCCCCTCCGAAAACAAAACAAACACAATAAAAACAGGAGCTGAGGAAAAGCTATCATAAATCTAATCAGTTTGCAATCCTTCCCACTCCCCTCCAAAAACAAAACAAACACAATAAAAACAGGAGCTGAGGAAAAGCTATCATAAATCTAATCAGTTTGCAATGAGGAAACATTAGAAGCAGGTTTAAGACCAACAAGAAATAGATTAAACTGAAAATAGCAAAATACAAAAGTAGGAGTAAAATGAGTATGATTTGAAAAGCAGAAAATAAACAAATAAGTAAGTAAACAAGAACTTAAAACAGTAGATAAAAAGTAAATGAAAGATTAAGAGTGTGTGATAAAATAATGAAATACCTAAAGAGAGGACATGTATAGAAGTGAGTAAAAATGGAGCACCTGGTTATCAAAACAAAACAATCCAAAAAATAAAAGGATACACCAAGAGGTCAAAAAGGCTAAAATGCATGAATTAATAACAAAAATTGAGTTAAAAGCCAAGTCTAAAAGGTAGGTCTTGAGTTCACTTTTGAAGATATCAACATCCTCTGCTGCCCTCAGGTCTTCAAGGAGGCGTTTCCAGAGTCTTGGACCGTAGTAATAAATTCATGCCTCACCGTGGGTTTTTGCTCTCATCTTTACCAGAAGACCTGAGGGTTCATAGGCTAAAAGCAAATCTGGTAAATAGGTAGGACTACAACCATTAAAAGCTTTATAAACCAGAAAAAGGGTCCAGTGCAGAGACTTAAAAATTGGTGTAATGTTTGCTCTCTCTCTGGTCCTCGTCAACACACACAAGTAGCTGAGTTTTGAAGTAACTGGAGTTGAGCTGTATGTATATTTTTTTAGGAGACCAGAACAGTAGAGTGTTCCTATAGTCAATTCTGCAGGGATTAGAGGTGCACATTACTATCTGTGTTGGCTTGAGGCAGAATGGTCACAACAGCATCACTATTCATTTGTGCTTTTCTTCTCTTTTCCAGGGACATTAACCCTCACATCCCACAGTACATTTCATCAGTGCCATGGTACATTGACCCTTCCAAAAGGCCCACCTTAAAGCACCAGAGGCCACAACAAGAAAGACAAAAGCAGTTCTCAGCCATTGGAGAATGGTATAAGAGAGGGGTGCAGGAGGTGAGCATGCCGACAGACACTTAAGCAATCAATTAATTACTCTTATATATAAAAAAAGAATTTAAAAGTAAAATTTTGACTCTCAACAGAAATCGGTCACCACGAAATTCCGTAAGGGTGCTTGTGAGAATTGCGGTGCCTTTACACACAAGAAGAAAGACTGCATGGAGGTATAACAGATAAAATATCTAAACTAATGTCATATCTTTCAAAGTAACTTCCACACAAATACAAATTCGTATGTAAAAAGTTTACTGTATATGTTACTGATACACTTTCACCTCTGACCTTCACCTTTCTTTGTCTCAGAGGCCCAGAAAAGTGGGGGCAAAGTTCACAGGCACAGGCATAGCTCCAGATGAACATTCTCAGGTCACGCTGGCTTTGGACTACGATGGGAAGAGGGATCGCTGGAATGGGTATGACCCTGAAGATCACCAGCGCATTGTGGAGGAGTACGCCAAAGTAGATCTGGTAAGCGATCAAGTGGTACATTCAGGGAGTGTGAGGCAGGTCAAAGCAGTGCCGTGAAAAATGCAGATCTTGGATCTCTTCCAGCCAAACTGCATATAGTGATGTAGGGGTTGAGAACCTAATCCAAACGAACTTCAAGGCAGCACCGAAACTCACATTTTTACGTGTGTAAGGAGAGAAATGTTGACATCTGATAAACAAGCCTCCTGTGAGTCTGTCTGACTTTTATTTACAAGCTCTGGATTGCTTGTAAATAGGGCAGCATGAACCTAAACAGACTGAATATAAATATGCAGCAAAGTAAAGTTTTCCACAGGCTTTGGACCAAAGAAAGCAAGCTAGGATGTGATTTTACCTTCATGGTCAAAACACTTTTAACACAATTATTTCCGTTAGCTGCCTCCTAATTTACTGCATGACTGATTGTGTACATCTCTTCGTCTCTGACAGGCCAAACGGACGTTAAAGGCACATAGGCTCCAGGATGAGTTGGCCTCGGGAAAACTCATGGACCAAACTGTAAGTACGGACTAATACCATTGTACTTAATAATTAACAATATAATTTCAGTGTTTGGGCATAATTTATGTTTCACATTGAGGTTTTAGTGTTAAATTATTATTTTTTTTTTTTTTTTACAAAATCTTAATCATTACGTCATTATATTAAGACAACACACTTATTTTAGTTGTAGATAACTTTAATGGTACATTATATTTATTTCACATTTTCACATTTGCTGTAGTGGCTCACTGCTGCTGAATGAAAACAGGAAATGCTGTAATTTTCTCATCTGGGATGAAGCCAGCCTATTGGGGCTCTTCAAAACTAGAAGTTTGCTTTTGTTGTCAACAACACTTCAGATCAAAAGGCAGGATTAATGGGGGTTTGCCTGTGTGTGTAAGTGTCCTGAAATGCTCTGCATGTTCCCCTCTGTAGAGTTCCTCCTGAAACCAGCAGGAATGAATATTGGCTGACTGTGTCTGCATCAGCTAAGATCTCTGTAATCTTGCCTAGATTTGTGCAGAAGTTTGATCAGTGATTGTAGAATCCTCGACAGACCTTGTCAGGCAGATGAAAATACTTTTTTGGATGTTCTCGTCACCCTGTCTTTCTCTACAGGAGCGTGAACACAATAGCGAAGATGAGGATGAAGATAAATATGCTGATGACATCGACATGCCCGGTCAGAACTTTGACTCCAAGAGACGAATCACTGTCAGGAATCTGCGTATCAGAGAAGACATTGCAAAGGTAAGAGGCACAACACGACTGTGCAGATCTGTTGTCAATGTTGTGGTATTTTACTGCCAGTTTTGCTGCTGTTTAAAAAGCTCAGAGAAGTGAAACTGCTAATAGACCTAGATGTGCAATAATCTGAAGTTTGCTTCTCACGTCTGGTTCTTTTAGTACCTGAGGAATCTGGATCCAAATTCGGCGTACTACGACCCCAAGACCCGAGCTATGAGGGAGAACCCATACTCTAACACCGGCATGAACCCTGATGAGTAAGTTACTGTTATTTTAATTTTTTTCTGATGACTCAGCTTGCCTATTGACTTCAGTTGGAAACAATTTCCCATCTTTTCCACTTGGCAGAGTCGGGTACGCTGGAGACAACTTTGTGCGCTATAGTGGAGACACGATCACCATGGCGCAGACACAGTGTAAGTCCCTGAGAGACTTTCCATCTTTCCTGCTCCTCCACAGGTTTGAACGCTTGCCTCTCCAGATTTGGAATTCAGCTTTTCCTGATGTTTTACAGTTAAAGACTGTCTCTGTTAATACTGTTTACAGTAGCACTATAGGATGTTCTTTGCTGTCATTTTTGGCTGGCCAGTGTTCCATAAAGTACTGCTTGTAAGCAATGAAATACCCATGATCACAGTTAAGAATTTTTGGCATTCATACAATGGTGTCTAATTCATGTATAGTGTCTCAAATTTCATAAAAGTCTAGAGGAAAACACACTTTACTAACTAGTGCCTTGGCGCCCTTATTCACATGGCCGCTAAATTAGATGTATGTGGCCTCAGAAGGGGAAACATTACATGGAATACAGTGAAGCAGATGCGATCAGGGAAACTAAACCAGGGTTTGCAGGAGCAGTAGATAGGGCATGCAACATTCACCTGTGTTCTCCCTTGTAATGATTGTCATTGCATTATGCCCTGTGTGCCAGTGTTTGCCTGGGAGGCCTATGAAAAAGGCTCTGAGGTGCACCTGCAGGCTGACCCCACTAAGCTGGAGCTGCTACACCAGTCCTATAAGGTCAAGAAGGAGGACTTCAAAGAAAAACAGAAGGAGGGCATCTTAGAGAAGGTACGCAGCTGATTTCTGCTCTTCTCCAGTTAAGACAGTTTCCACTGTTTGTCTTTTCAAAATAGCAGCAGGCTGATAAGAATGTGTTGATACTGACTCATCATGGAATCACATTTATTTTCACTTTTGTGTGTGTTGAATTAGTACGGAGGCCAAGAGCATCTGGATGCTCCGCCGCGGGAGTTGCTGTTGGCCCAGACAGAGGACTATGTGGAATACTCTCGCCACGGTGCCGTAATTAAAGGACTTGACAAGGCTGTGGCCCGCTCCAAATATGAGGAAGATGTTCTCATCAACAACCACACAGTAAGAACTTGAACTTGAACTTAAGGACAGCAGAGCAAACAGAGTCCTGTGGGGACTCCTTGCCCCTGTGACAGCCTCGGTTCATTTGTTGATTCTGCTTTGCTTCTCCTGTGTGCAGTGCATTTGGGGGTCATACTGGAGGGACGGCTGCTGGGGATACAAGTGCTGTCATTCCATGGTGAAACAGAGCTACTGTACCGGAGACGCTGGTATTAAAACAGCAGTGAGTAGATTTGTGTTATGTACAAAAGTTCTCCTTGACACACATGATAGATCAGGTTATGTGACCTACTTTTTTGTTTCTTCCTTTTTTCCATTTCCACCCGTAGACCAGCTCAGCTTGTCTGCCATTTGAGGAGGGGCTGGAGGAACCTGAAGAGGAAGAACAGCCAAAGACTCTGCTGGAAGTGAGTAATGTTGGAAAGACTTAAAATCACCTTAGTTAATGATTATAATTGTTTTTTTAACAATGATGCTGAAACGTAACCAAGCCTTTTATTATCATTGTGTGGATTTCATTGTATGTCTCTTTTTGTCCAACGTGTTCATCATTAGATGCATCAAGAGAAGATGAAAGAGAAGAAAAAGAAAAAGAAGAGCAAAAAAAACAAGAAGAAACATGACTCTGATAGCAGTGATTCAGAGGATGAAGAGAAAAAGAAGGAGAAACTGAAGAAGGTAGTGTGGGTGTATGTGTGTGTTAGTTACCTGGCTAACAGTCAGTCAGTCTGAACTTATCTGTATGTATGTTTGGCTTAACTAATAGGTCAAGGGCGATTGATATATTGACTGGCTGATTATCCAACAATATTGGCTTATATGTTTGCCGAAAAGCACTTGAGATAATTTAAAAACTGGTATCATTAAAATGTTTTTCCAGCTGACTATGTTCTTCATAAACATGTTATTGTTCAACTCAAGTCTCCAATAAGGACCTTTATTACCACTGTTGAATTACCAAATTCCTTGCT
This sequence comes from Myripristis murdjan, assembly GCF_902150065.1. Taxonomy (NCBI): domain Eukaryota; kingdom Metazoa; phylum Chordata; class Actinopteri; order Holocentriformes; family Holocentridae; genus Myripristis; species Myripristis murdjan. The sequence goes on from NC_043989.1 coordinate 19,842,412, forward strand.
ACAGATGTATCTTTTAATTTGTAAAATATCAGACAAATGTATCATTATCAGAAGTCCTTTTTTGCTCCCAAATATTGGTATTGGCCTCAAATATCAGGCATTGGTGGGACTCTATCGACCTATCTGACCTCCACCTTATGTCTTCGTTATAGGCGCTTGAGGCAGAGGACAAGCGGCTGAGACAGGTGGAGATGATGATGCAGCTAGATGAGAGGAAGAGGCCTTACAACAGCTTGCAGGAGGTGAAGGAGCCCACCGAGGCGGAGATGGAAGCCTTCCGCATGAAGCGCAGCCGGCCAGACGATCCCATGGCCTCCTTCCTGGGACAGTGATCTCTCCTCAGCCCTCACAGCCTCGCTACACTTCCCCCCCAGGCCTGTACCAGAGCGTTTGCTTAACTGAAAATAGTTCGGACTCTGACATCATTAAACTCAGCTTGCTCTTCATGTACAGCTGGGACTCAGTTTGCATACACCTCTTTCTGTCGTTGTGGCCCACTGGCCCGCAGTAGTTTTTCATTGCCATGTGTACATTTTGCTTTTATGTGATCAACTCCCTGAGATTTTTTGAAAAATAGAAAGTTCTATTATGTTCATTTTAGATTTTTGATACATTCAAACATAAAGTTGGAACACCTAACACGTTAATTCCTGTAATTTACCTGCTTTAGGTGGAATAAATGTATTTCATAGCTAAAGGTGTGTTTTTGTCTGTTTTTTGTGTGTGGTATTGAAAAAAGTCTTCACTAGTCTTTAGACTCAAGAAGTTGAAGCAATCTGGAGAGGAACATAAGAGTCGTGCTGTATCTTAAGGCTTGCAGCAGCCTCTCACCTGTCATTTTTTTATTTATTTAATATTTATTTGACAGGGGCGATACATACAACATTGCCACAAAAAAGGGAAAATGTGATGTATATAAGACGTCTAGCTTCAGCTAATTTGCAGTCTTTGTCCCTGGACAGGCTTTTAGAATACAATGAGATATACTGAATACAGAAAAAATAAATAAATAAATGATACAAATGCAGTGAATAATACAATAGATAAATAAACACAATTGCAGTTGTCAATTACAGATAAAAACATGAATTGAATTTGACATTAAACATTAGGAAAGTGCTATTATGTTGACAATGGCTTAGTAGGAAATTAATGTTCACATTTCTGCTGCTGCTTGAGCCAGTGTTTAACTTTCAAACTAAACCTCTTTAGTTCTGTTTGGGATTTAATTTCTGATGGTAAGGGATTCCATAGGTGTGTACTTTGTACTTTTATCATAACCTGCAAGGAGAAGATGTGTGGCTGCATTTGACCCTAGTCATCGTTGAAAAGACATCTACTTCCTTTCAAGTCAGATCCCGATACAGTGTTTTGGCAAACGCTAGCTTCTAATAATGAATCATTTTTAGCAGTGGTGCTCCACTTTAATACTAAATTCAGTTTTGCTTTTTGAAAATTAGTCAAACTGAACACAAATTAGTTAAGAATTAGTTGTTTGTAGCAACATATCACAGAGCGGCCCATCCACTGTATGTGCTCCCTCTGTTGCCAGTTGTCTCAGACGCTTCCCAGAATGATACTGTAACACTGAATTCAAATGGTTCAGGTTGAATGACTGCTAAATGCAAGGCACTTCCTTACCCAGCAGCTGAAACCTTTTCATTGGTCCATCAGTTTTTGGCACTGCGTCACTGTGCTAAGCAGAAACACATCTGCTGCTCCCCACAGTGAAATGTTATCTGCTGCTGCTCAACTCGATATCTGCAGTAATGTTTATTTTGCAGCTGTAACTCGAGAAATTGCTGGGGCTTGGGCTTCAATTCAAAGCTGCTCCGGAAACTTATGCAAAGTGGGCACTATTATGATGGATTGTGGCTCAATATACTGTATATGATTTCACTTTAAGATTCAAGATTTCTTTATTATCATTCTGCATATATACCAAAACAGGTACAAAGTGGAACAAAATTACGTTGCCACTGGTTTCACATAAAAACAGAATTATGCCTTTTATCTTAAGAATATTACATAATATTATATAATGTTACATAATAGCCTATCTTCCAATATACTGCGCTTGTGAACGAGCGATGTCACTGTTTCAGGGGTGTAATACTGTTGCGCTGAGCTGAATTTAATTACATCACTGTGAAAGTATTTGTTGGCCGAGCATGCTTGCTTAAACAGGGCGGATGTTATGGACGCTGTGATTCACTGGGCTGCAGATTTCTTAGCAAATGGTCTGTGAAGAATGCCATCTCACACGAATATTCAAGAATCATGTTGGAAAGTTTGTGTGCTGCCCTGTAGAAAAAGGAGCTGGATTGTGTTGAAAAATGCCCATGGGTCATAAATTCTCAGCTGGTAAGTTCCTTGCTCTTTTCCATATCTGCTATGTCTTCTTTATGGGAACATGCTGTGGGCCGCATTCTTTGCATGAATTCAACGCATGCATAATTCAAAGTGTCATGTCTTATTTAACAGTCATTGTGTGAGACAAATTACATAGTAACTCAGTTGTCTATAGTGTACATACATACACAGACATAAGATCACATATTTTTGTTGCATTTTGGTCTGGGCCAGACAAGAATGCATGCACAGCACCACACACCCTTTAAATCGCATTCACTCTTGCATTTCTTAATGTATTTTGTTAAAACACATTTGAATCATTGTGGTTGTGGCTGCTCCATATGAGCCAAAGCAATGCTGGAAATAAGTAAATATATTTAATAAAGCTACTGTAATTAAGCAGCTGTTCTGTCTATAGCTTTTTTGTTGTTATTTTTAAGTCATTCATTTCACTTTAGCTTGAAGTATGTTTTTGCCAAACTATTTTACACAGCCACATTTTAAATCCCATCCATTACAGAGTGGGAATTTTGTCTCTCTCTGTAACAGAAGCAGACAAATGTAAACTGGCCCATTGAGGAATGGTGAATGGTCATTCAACAAAGATAAGACCCATCTGGTTTTACTTTGTGCACTTCATTGTGTAACTTCTAATCACACAAAAAAGTGCACATCTACAAATTAAAAGCATGTACTGTAGTTTCAGCCCTGCGCTCTGCCTTTTAGAAATGCATGGCAATCATCACACTGAACGGTTTTCCTCTGAGTACACTTTAAGTGAGCCACTTTTTACTGTGCAGTAGATCTTTACACCTGAAAGTTTCCCTCTACTGAAGCAAACCTTCAGCAATGTAACAGAACACTTGACCAGGATGTTTTAATACTCCACACCTGGCCAGCCCCAAAGCTTCGCAAACAATTCATGACACATTTCCTTCTCCTTTCTTTAACTCCACAGCCACCATCATGCTCCAGATATGCGTGACATTCTGTTTCCTGTCAGCTGTCTTCCCCCAGTCAACATATTCCCCGTTCAAGAAAGGTCGCAACATCACCGTCCACTCCTCCCAGCTGGTCTGCAGTCTGCCAGGTCCACAGGGGCCTGCGGGGAACCCCGGAGCCCCTGGATCAACAGGGACCATGGGGCCCATGGGTGCCCCGGGGCAGGATGGCCTTGATGGGAAGGATGGGGACAAGGGAGTAAAGGGCGAGAGAGGTGAGTCTCTTTTGTTGTATTGCTTAAGCATTTTAACCCTAAGCATCTTACTCTGTTACCACTATTTAGAGGTAACTGTGAAGCACAAATACAGATTGTTATCATTGTTTTAATTTTACAAACTATGATGCTAGACTGTTATGATTTTTTATTTGGATATATGTGAAAATGTGGTTGCAAAGTTTAATTTTAGTCTACTACACTACAGACTATATCTAATGTCATTCTGATATCATTTTGTGGTCAGGTGAGCCGGGGAGGCCTGGGAATCAGGGGAAACCGGGTGTCAAAGGTCGTGAGGGTGTGATTGGTAAAGCCGGACCTCGGGGACTGAAGGGCCTTCGGGGGCCACCAGGAGTGACTGGAACAAGAGGACAAAAGGGTGACGTGGGTGACAGGGGTGAGGAGGGAGCTCCAGGAGGCTGTAACTGTGGCAAGGCAGCCCGCTCAGCCTTCTCTGTGGCGGTGACCCAGAGCTACCCTAAAGAGCGTCTGCCCATCCGCTTCAGCCGCATCCTGCTGAATGAGGGGAACCACTACAACGCCAGCAGCGGGAAGTTTGTTTGCGCCATCCCCGGCGTCTATTACTTCACCTATGATATAACACTAGCCAATAAGCACCTGGCCATCGGACTGGTCCACAACGGCCAGTACAAGATCAAGACATTCGATGCGAACACGGGGAACCACGACGTGGCGTCTGGTTCCACTGTTCTGCACCTGCAGCGTGCAGACCAGGTCTGGCTGCAGATCTTCTACTCGGAGCAGAACGGGCTGTTCTTCGACCCGTTCTGGACGGACAGCACCTTCACTGGCTTCCTTATCTTCGCTGACCAGGACTACCTAGACAAGGCTGACGAGAAAGCTAATGCTGGAGCTGATAGCTAATACCTACATCCAGATTTATGTTTGTTTTTGTTTTCATAAATGACTTTCTTGTGTACAGGACATGAATCAGTTATGAAATTGAAATGTATATTGCAGTATATATATATTTTTTATACACATACAGCATTGCACATGTATAGCTTCACCCAACATCAGAGGCCTCTACACTGTAATTGCAGTGTGTTTCAAGTTCTGACACCAGGTGGCACACAAGGAAATGAAAGAGCTCATCAGCCTCTGTGGAGCAGCTTTACAAAGCTGTAATACTGAGGAACAATGTGCTGTGGCTGCAGTGGCCTTCACACTGGTGTAACTCTGTTTTGTTTTCTCTCTCAACATTACAGCTTTGTTAGTAAAGCAGCAACTGAATTATCATCATCATGCACACTGGAGGGGCTGCAAGGTTGTGCAACAGATGTTTTGTTTGTTTGTTTAATCCATTGTACTAGTTGATTTACAACCATTTTCTGTGATGTGGACTTTTCTCTATTATTGCTGAAATTGAACTGAGATAAAACAAATAATTTTAATATGAATTGTGAGGTACACATTTCCGGGAAAGGGAGGATACGAATGAGTTTACGTTTTGGTGCTATAAATTAAATAAAACGAAGTAATTGGTTTGCTGGTGAACATATGAAATTGTTTGTTTATTTGTTAATCGTTTATTCTGATATTTTACCAGCACTGTTCAACATAGTCATTACTTTTACTCTTTCTAATGCACCAGTTAGAGTATTAATTAATAAAACATATTCATTAGAGCATAAGCATGTGTGTACCCCAGGAAGAGTAGCTGTTACCTTGTTAGTCACTAATGAGGATCCAAATAAATAAAAAAATAAATGATAGATAAATAAATAATAAGTAGAGCAGTAGTTCCAAAGCGAGGTGCCACCAGGACACGGGGTCGGGAGGACAAATAGATTCACTATTAATTTACTCCCTAGAATTTAGCACAAGAGAGCAGATACTGAGTTGTATTTAACCACAAACATTTTCTCAGACGGAGCGCCTTCACATGAACAAGTTAAGAGAAAACCCGCACAGGCGTCAAGCGTGGCTGTTTGTAGTCCGTAAACTGACCCGTAATGGACTACAAGTCCCAAGCTCGCGGGGTCGAATGGGGGGGAGACCTCACGTCTAGCGCACGAGCTTCACACCGCAACAGCAGCTGGTGCAGCCGAGGAGGCTACTTTGTTACAGCGGAGCCACTGGAAAAAACGGCTGAGGGAAATCGGTAGGAAAGTGTGAGCACTTCTGGGAAAACGGCGGAGCGGACCGCGTGTTACCGGGGCTGTGCGGTGGCGCTTGTTTGACCAACTTGTCAGGGGATTTAAACTTTCCATTTTCGCCGAAAAAAGAGGGCAATTGCAAACTTCCCCGAAGAGGACTTCTCCCATTCAGGATGTCGGACTGAGACAAAGGGGTCTGGGGGCATTCCCGTCGGAGTGGTGAGTGGCACATGTAATAATCGTGGCGATGAAAAGTTTATCGGCTTGCTTTCATATCAATAAATCAACCGTATCAGTGCTGAGACCGCCTTTGTTTCTCTGCCCGTGCTGTTTTTGTTTTTATCGAGGCAGATATTTCTGTGGTCCTCAGCCAGTCAACTTGTACAGCCTCACTATTTGGTAGCGACATCGCGGCGGAGACGCTGGTGAATCGGAAACAATGTATATTTTAATGTGCGGACGATTCTCAGTCGTATTGTTAGATTATATAGAAAGTTATTTTGCTGGAAGCTGCCGTGATTCATCTGACCCGTAGTTGTGTCGAGCGGGCATTTAACAGCCATTTAAATACCCCCGTGCTCAGAAAATGGCCTGTATCAGGGACACAGAGCCGTGCTGTGGAGCCAGCGAGATGTTTCTAAACTTTCTCAAAACAATCTGCGGAATGCTCAACACTCACTTCTTTTTATTTATCTTGAATTTCATCTGAAACACACGAGTTTGTACGCCAAACAGTTTAATCCGCTTGTGCGAACTTTAAAATGTAATTTATAGAAAGTGTTTGGTGGATAATAATTCAATAGTCCTCATTTATTGACTCTGATTTAGAACGTTAGTACATTTTCTAGTCATCTTTGCATTGCCACTGCCAACATATAACTTCACGTGTGCTTGTTGAACTTTGCTTGATTTGTACACATCACTGTGTGTCAGCAGGTCTAACTTGATTCTTGAAGCCTCCTCTGGATGGGAAAGATGGAGAGGGAGTTGCAGTGGTGGAAGGGACAGCTAGCCGCAGATATCCATCAGTCCCTCCGCATCAAGGTGAGTCTGGTTAGCTCTACATCCAGTCTTAATGGTCAGCCATCCATCTCTCCAGCTGTGCTGATAATTATAGGCTCAGCACTTAAAGGATCACGACTTAATTTTGACAGAAAAGTGTTGACGATGTGAAATGCCTCTAGACTTGATCTCTTTAATATTTTACTGGTGGTTCATATAGCAATACCCTCCTAGTACTACACATTAAACCATTAACCATAAAAAATCATCCAGCAACTGAAAAACAGCAGTATATCACATATTTTGTCAAACGCTAAAATAAGCAAAAGAAATCAAAGAAACATCAGGCTTGTGTCGGTATTCCTTATTGGCCTCTTATTAGCATATAAATATGCTTTGCAGTGCATTGAAAGTTAGAAAGAAAATATGACTCATGTTGTGTATTGAATCATGATCTAATTTAGATTACACAGAGGAGTTAGGGCTCATTAATTGACGAATGCTTTAATTAACCTCGAAGCTTGATCATATTTCTTCCCGTGCGTCACTTTAATGGAGTCATCTGTCAGTTGACTGGCATGTTCGCACTGGGAGCTGGGTTTCTCCTGCCAGTTTTATACTGTGAGGAAAGACTATGTAGTACGCTTAAGATCCTGGTTGGGTTGCATGTATAGGAGGTTATAGCAGAGCAGCTGCCTGTGTCTCTCACAATAGTTCATCCCTGTAATGAGCCGTTCACGTATACACAATTTGATTTAGTTTACTCATGCTGCTCCATGTGTGACTCAGAATGAGCTGTCTGTCAGCTAGCCGGGAAATCTGTATGCAGAGCTGGAAATTAAACAACCCACCCCCTGTGTTTTTATATATAGCCGTGCCTATCTTCAGCTGGCAGTATGTGTATATTTTCAGAAATAGCCCCTGAAAGGAGAATGCTGAAAGTGCAGAACAATTCAGATGGAATGGGAGAGAACAGGCGCTATAAGGACATTGTGAAAATGGTAGCACGGCTCTGTGTAAGGCCTTCACCACAGTCTTGGAAGTTCCTGCATGGTGCCTGCTCCCACACAGCCTCATCCTGCCTTAATGACATTTGCTGCAGTGGCAATGCCCTGATGTGGGAGATAAAGGTGGTGTGTAGCATGTGGCAAATTATCAGACATGCAAATCAGGAGGAGGCAGCTGTGGAATCCTTAATTACGGTGCGGGTCCCCCACAAAGGCACCTCTCCAGCCCACACAGCCCTCCCCCCAGCCTCCTGCAGCCCTCGTATACCCAGACAGACAGATGGACCAGAGGCAGAGACTCTCAAGCAGTGGGAGGAGAGGAGAGTTTGGGGAGGACTGGGTGGTATGGCTAGTTGCGGGCCAGCACAGGGGGTGGGACAGCTATATGTGGATTTGGGAGGGGTGGTGGGGGGTTGTTACTGTTTATTTTTGGATTCCACTGAAGTGTGAGTCTGATAACGACTATTGTTGTAGTTTCACTCACAATTAACAGTTGACGTTTTGTGTAAACCTAACTGCAACGGTACATTTTGTCCTCACAGCAAATTTATATTATGCAAACTATTGACATTAGTTTGCATCTCCACAAGTTTTCTTTTCAAACACAAAGCTTTAAAGTCAGAACAGGACCATTTGAACGAGCCTAAAGGCAGGGAAGTTCCTCAACAGACTTCACATGATGCGGATGGACCACTAACCTCTTGAATTTAAGGAGCTTAATCCTGAAATCCTCAATCTCTTATTAAATCCAAATCAAAAGCTCTTGTTTTTATTGAGATTCACAGAGAGCAAAAATCATATTTGGAAAACAAATATGTATTTAGTGTAAGCAGCTTAGTACTCCTCTATAATATAGACTGTATGCTTGAAAAGTAACAATGTTATGGTTTTATACATGTAGGGCAAAGATTTTTTTTTTAGGTGGATCTTTAAACTGGGGCCCGGTGCCTTCTTAATTTCCGTAGTTAACTATAAAGATACCCAAGACTAATTCAATGGTAATGCCCTCGAGTATCTTCCTTTCAGCTCTGAAACACATGCAGCTAATTGAACATGAATAGGAGATGTGGTAGGGGTGAAACCTAATCCTATCTGCAAGTCAACCTCCAGCGGAGGAACCATCTCCCCCAATTCCTCCAACCAACACCCTCAGCCCTGTCAGAGACCCCTGCAATGACCCAAATTAGCTTCTTCTCTCTGCGATGATGGAAAATGAATTGGAATTGAAATGAGGCTGAGGCTTAATAAAGAATTTATATTGGTAAATTGAGTTTTTAAGTATTGTATTATTGTTGTTTTTCTTGTTTTTTTTTTTTTTTTTTTTTTTTTTTTTTTTTTTACGACCACAGCAACTTTCCTGATGCTAGTTAAAACTAGTCAGCAGGAGACATGCATGGCTGAGCATTATTATGCATGGTCTTTGCAACCCCCCTCTGTTTCTTCACCACTGTTTCCTGCCTGCCCTGTTCCTTTGGTGCCACCTCTCTCTCTTTGATTTACTTCCCCCTCTACCTCTTTTTGTCCTTTTCTCTAAACCCTTCACTCGTCTTCCCCTGCAGGAGCTGAAGTTGCCAGTCTATCGGGCCCATTCGCCTCAGATCGGCATGCGACGGTACTTTGCGGACTTGCTGGCCATCCTGTCTAACCGCTACCAGCTATGTCCCACAGCACGCCACCTGGCCGTCTACCTGCTAGACTTGTTCATGGACCACTATGACGTGGCCGTCAAGCAGCTCTATGTCATCGCACTGTCCTGTCTGCTCCTAGCCAGTAAGTCCATTAACAGCCTCCACACCATCCCCCAAATCCAAAAAACAAATTTGTTTTTGTGATTTAAGTGCTTGTTTGCCTACCAGGATACATCCATTTGGAGAGCAGTTCTTTGTCAGACGTGTTTGTGTTGATGTGTTGGAGGTTGTATTTGTACCCAGTCATAAGTCAGACCTTTTAAGGCTCTTATCTTATACAGAAGTGGCAGTAAGAGTTGTAGTCGCTCTGTCTTGAACGGTCCACATATTGTAACTGTCAGGATGCTTTTTTCTTAGTCTGTCTTTACTGAAGAGCTACAGTGTAAACCTTTTGAACTAAAACATATTATTTTCCGTACAGATGAGGCAAGGTGAACATACTAAAGCAATTAGACTAATATTAGTCTGTTAGCTAATGCTCAGGAGACCATGATGTTGTGATGTAGGCTGATCTGATTGCCAGTAATGACAGTTTACTGTTAGCTGGAACAATGGTTAAAAAAAACACAAGGTTGCATTGTGGTAAGATGACTGTGCCATTGTTTTAGGAGAAACCAGGGTTGTCTGTGGGGGATTACGCCTGTGTCTGCAGAACTTTATGCATGTGTCTTTGATCCGTGCTGTGATAACATGTCTCGGGCTGCTCTTGTTACTCAAGTCACACACTTTCAGCCAGTGATGAGCCAGTATCACACCTGCCAAGGTCAAAATGTTGTCTATTCAGAGATGTGATTTTTTTTTTCTGCTCTTCTGTTGTTGAAACCATGTGGCACCATGTAAAGGACAGCCTATTTGTGTTCCCGGTCCAAATCCTCAGTGGCTCACTCTCTAACTCACATGTTTCTACTGTATTCCACCTAACCTCTCTGTACTTAACTTGCTGTCTCATTTAAGACGTGCATATACAGGACATCCTGTGTGTAGATCAGTTAAAGCGTTGGATTTGAATTCCTGAATGCCTCCATGTCTCCAGTCTGTTTGCTGGTAGATATTATCTCGGCTGGCAGTTGCAGCTTTCCTCAAGCTGCCTGTGTTTTTGTATCAGTGAGTGGAGTGATGGGTTATCCTGGTTACCAGTGGCCAACATGTTTCTCTGCTCTCTACACATAAAATTGATTTTTTCTTTGTATATATATATGTGTGTGTGTGTGTGTGTGTGTTTCATGTAAAACTAGTCTGTTAATCATTCTGCTCCAGCTGATGTATGATGCAGGTTGTGTGGAAGTTATTAGTGTCTCTGTGTCTGTCTGGTGATTAACAGACTGTGAAGCTTTCTGTACATTAATGCAGCCCTTGGCATCATGGGTAATTAGACTAATGATGCCGTCAAAGTGGGAGTCTGGAACGGGGCCTGCTCACTTGGGAGGGGTTATGTGTGTGTATGTGTGTGTGTGTGCGTGTGTGCGTGTTCACACACACGCTATCTTTGCATGCAGACTAGCTTCTGTGGTGGGATAAATTTGAATGTGAGCCTTGAAAGAGATCCTGTTTTAAAAGCAATGTCATGAGACTCCGAGAATAGCTTTTGGAGTTCATACGTTGTGTTATTAAAATATTATCAATCCACCCTGACCGGAGGATCCTCTAATAGATGAATCAACATTTTTATTGAATCATTTGATTGTGGTTTTCAGTTCGGAGAGAGTCAGGCTCTCTGTTCTCCCCTCTCCTCCGTCTGACTCCTCCGGGACTCTAGGGAGCCTCTGCCATGATTGATGAAGGCTTGAAAGGGTGTTTGATTCAAAGTTGTCTTCGCTTTTTATCTGTCCTGAGGTGCTTTGGAATCTGGCCTAGTTATTGAACTGCCTCCCCAGGTCCCACTGGCTGCTCTTTGACAGGCACATACACTGTCTTTGTTTAATTTTCTCTGGCTTCCGCACTCGGTTAATTAATCGCTACCTCCATTGTGCCTCTCAGCAGTCACTACTTAATCCTGTTAGGCTATCGTGTGTGTTTTTGCGTGTGCATGTGTTTGTTTGTGGATGAACTTTTCCTTCATCTGCAAGGGTAAAGGACATGGTCATTTTTTAAAACCCATGGGGATTCACTATTAGTCACTCACAATTAAACCTCATTCCAGTAAGCCCACTTGCTCAGAGAAACCGTTATCCTTGGGAATGCAATGTCAATCATGTATAAACAACATATTTCCATCACAAAATCTGTCCCTATCAGAGAAAATGAGATTTCCATTGCGTTGCTTTCCACAAAGTCCTACAGTGACTGCATCAGTCTTCCTGGCACAACTCAGTCCCTGAAGTCAAAGCCCTGCGTACAGCAGCTATTTGTTATGGTTAATGACATCATGGACGTCTGTGACTCATTGTGTGTCCCCAGTCTTTTGCTGTAACTAGCCTCTTTCTCATTGAGAGTGGCTCACTGGCGTACTTTCCTTTAGATGGACTTAGAAATCACAGATATACTCACAGTTTGTAACAGCAAGTCCCAGAATCTGGGAAATTTTCTGTCATTGATTTTATTTATCACAACCATCTCATTGATGTGTTCAATCTATTGTGTGGCTTTGTGGATTTTTTTTTCTTTTTTCTTTTTGGTAGAATGTATTGTTTGACTGTGGATTATATTCAGAAATTGTCATGTCGGGGCTTTTTTGATTTTGTGTGGAGTCTTACTGAATCAAGTGATGGCTTAGGCTTGAATTTATGTATGGTGTAGACCTCATATAGTGAAGGTTTCTAAACAATTCTAGTGAAACACACACGCTCAGTCATATTTACTACGCAGTGCACTCACATGGGCCTCGGACCCCGGGGGTGGGGAGGGACTGTGTGCTGAGGGGCACCTGCCATATGCTCTCTGAGTCAGGCCTTAGACAAAAGCCCCTCAATGCAAGCAGGACAGCCAGGCAGCCAGGCCCTTCCCAGAGTGGGGGAGGGGAGCACAGACTTGGGGGTGGAGGTTGTTTTGTGTGTGTGTGTGTGAGTGTGTGTGTTTGTGCATGCATGTGTGTGCATTAGTGTGTCTGTGTGGGGTAGAGACTTGCTGCAAGCTATCATAGCTAAATGAGGAGATGATCTTTTCAACTATCAACATAAGCCTGTGAATCTTGTCCCAACCAGTTAGACACAACCTTTAGCTAATTAAGATTTAACAATGAAATCTGATCTATCAGAGACTTTAACAGGAACATATTGGTACATGAACACCAGAGGAGCTCAACAGACTGTGGTTTTGCGATTGGGTTTTGGTGGTGGGATGGTAAATTGTGTTATTTTTCTTCCACTGCGCTGTTAGCTCTGTTTCCCTTGCATCCCTCTCACCTTGTCAGGGGCTGGCAGGCCCAACCAGTCCTGGGACAGGGAGGCCAGTAAAAGCAGCCCCACATCCCTGGGGGGTTGGGAAACGAGTGGAGCGGTACTTCAAAGGCAGGTCGGTTGCTGATGTTAAACAGGGTAGAAAGGGAGGGAGAGGTGGGGGCAAGCAAAATGGGACATGTTAGAACTGAACCACTCAGCAGGGCACCCTGATATGTAGATTAATAGGGGACCCACTCCCCCCACCCGCCCCTCTCTCTATATGTGGTTTGACAAAAATTCTGATGCAGTTCTGTGAAGCTCCCGCAATTAAAAAAAATTATGTCAGGATGTATAGATGCGTCAATGGGTCAGTTAAAGTTGTTATTGTATTTTTAAAATGTTTTTTAAACAGCAATACAGTCAAAATCACAATATTGCCAACAGCCAATATCCAAATTGCAGGAGCTGTAATTTTTTAATAAAGATAAAATGTGAGAGAAAACATTGTTGTAAATAAAGTATTATGGTGGTACAGAGATGCCCTCCCCTACAATTTGTATTTTCTAGATGTAAAAAAACATGTCTCTTTGGTACAGAGCCCATCAAAAATCACACCGTCAACATTTTAATGGCTTTTTCAGAGGAAATGAAAATCATAATTCAAAAATGACCATAAATCATATCCCAGTATGATTTTTTTTTTTTTTTTACCATATTGTTCAGCCCTACTGCCAAAAAAAACAATTCATCTATTTGTATGTTCAACAAAGCTTTAATTATTTATAGTCCAAGCAAGCTAAGGTGTGAATGTCAGAATAGAGGTATGTATAGAGTTTAAATTTTGATGAGGACTGACAATGCCTGTGGCTCTGTTTAGGTTGATGATTTCCCCATGTATGTCCTGTCTCATTGCTCAGCACCCATAAGGTGAGGCACTTTACATCCTCTCACACACACACACATACACACTCACACACAGAGCTCCCTGGTCACCCAAGCGTAAGCATTAGGGGTCAAGGGTTGCTTCAGCCCTACATTGTGTGAGCTGCTGGGGCCAGGGGTGGCAACATGGAGGAGATTCTGCGGTTGAGCCGAGACCAATTTCACACTCCCAATGAAAGATGAACCAGCAAATTAAAAGGGTTTAAAGAGCAGAGGAAATTCCTCTACGGCTGTCAACCCAAGGAGAAGGAGAGAATGAAGAAGGCAAGGAAGATTGCCTTATAAGGTTTTTGGAGCAGAGTTTTGTCTTTGAACAAGCCAAACTGCCCGAAAACACAAATGTAGCTCATGATATTCAAGTTTTGGTTCCCACATTTTTTTTTTTCAGGAGAGGTATGCCATTTTGGGGACTGAGGGACAAAAACTAGAATTACATGATATCTGCAGAACGGAGAAAGAAACAGAGGCTTTTCTCCGTGTGAGAACGGTGCTATCAGGTTTCCTAACAGCCCCCTATCAGTGTAATATCCCCCAGCAGCACACCTGTGGGGAGGACCTATATCCTGGTCTTACCTCTCCCCAACCTCTGACCTCTGACTCCCCGAGTGTTTACTCGACCTTTCTCATCATCTCCAAATGCTACTCACTCGGTTGCCTCATCTCACCTGTGGGCGTTGTGAGAAAGGATAGGTGCGGGCATGGCACATGGTGCAGATGAGGCAGCAGCTCTAAGGTCTCTTCGTTTCCGTGTCCTCTCCCTGTTCACTGACTCCAGATAGGATCATTTAACCACCTGCATTCCAGGTAGGCTGAACTCACAGGAGAGGAATGCACCCTCGCTCTTCTTAAGAAACACAACCATCAAACAGCCTGTATTACATAGGGGAGACGGCCCTTTTAAGTTAAAACAGCTTGTAGTACTAAATCATGTTTCCTCAATTTCCTCTGTTGTCACTTTGTTGATGTTGCTCAAGCCGCTCTTTTGTGCGTCCCATGTTTCACATGTGTCCAGTCACCCACAGCAGTAAACCGAAAGAGTAATCACGGAACACAAAGAGGGGATTGACTTGCACTGTGTTGCTCTTAAGATCAAAGAGGCTGGGGTGGTTGTTGAGATTGGGGTATTGATGGTTGTTTATGGCTGCGTCTGTGTGGACATAGTAGTCTAGCGTCAGAGAGAGCACAAGGCCTAGAGGATATGAGTGTGGGAGAATGGGGCAAGTGTGGACTGGGCCATGGAACGAGCCCTGGTGGGGGTAAACAGCCCTATTTCACACTGCTTCCTGTTCTGGTGTGGAGACGACATTACTGCCTGTGTGCTAATTATCCCTCTGGCCTGTTGGGCTGCAGATCTCCATTTAACCCCCCCTCCTCAGCACCACCACCACTCAATCATTCATTCTCTTTGCAACTTCCTTTTCCTTGATTCTTGCAAACATTGACAGAATCAAGGCTATCAAGGAAAGGCACTTTAACCAGGCAGGTTGTCACACAAGTTGAAATATTTACTGTATAAACTGCAAGTTAAAAAGATCAATAAAACCCCTACTGCTAATTTTCACTTGCATTGGTTTTAAGTTAGAGGAGTGTTGTTTTTCATGTAGAGGTTTGTTCAAACTTCCAATATTATGTATATTTTGCCAAAGCATATGCATAGCTAAATAATCCTAGCTGATGGATTTAATACTGGATAATTCTCCAACTCTGACAGAGTGGTACTTTTCTTTGACAGCAGGCAGCTGTGTGTGTGTGTGTGTCTGTGTGTAGTGTGTGTGATTGTTTGCACATGTTTATATGAATTGTGTGGGTGTTAGAGAGGCTGGTAGAGGCCCATCTGTGCTCCTGCTAATGCGTTTATCTAAGCAGCTCTATTTACTTCAAGAGATCATTATTTCCTATGTGCCTTTTTTGTTCTCTTTGAATAACCAATACGCTCCTGAATATACTAGCACTCACAGGCTGACCACAAGGGCTTTCACAGGGGTGACAAAACATTAATATTTTCAGCAGCCATACCAGTTTCAATTAAAGTCGACCACGTGTGCCCATATTTTCTCACTAAAAGCTGTGTGTAGTGAAGCAGGCAGGGGTTTTAGAGGGTGTTTTTCAGAAGCCTGTGCCAGTGTAACCTGACTCCTCTTTGCTCTCTCTAAAAGTGTGAGCAGAGGAGGCCTGTTGGACCCATGGATTAAAGGCAGAGTCACCCCTGTTCATTGGCCACATGGACCCATGAGGCCTCAGGGCTGTTGCTATGGGAAGAAGGATGTCTTGGTATGGGGAGGGGACTTGTTGTAATGTTATTGCAGTGATGCCTGACTAGCTTCGAGAGTGAGAGAGTGGGCCAAAGGTATTGGAGATCAAGTTGATAGGCTTTTTATAGAAAGTGCTAGGCCACTGTAAGCTACAATAAGTGCTCTACACTCTTTAAGCCTATAGTGGTGCCTTGTAGGCTTGCTAGTCATATAGCTCAGCCGTATGGCCAGATGGTGAATACTACAGTTGTATACTTAATTGCTCATGCTTGGGGAGCATTGCCAAATTTAATTGGGACCACTTTCTCTGAGAAACAGCATGTCAGAAGTTTATACTGTTACTTCTGCTTTAAATCTTTACTTTCACTTAAGTTCTATTTCTAGACCCTCATATTGATCATAATGACAATCTCAGTTTGGAATTACAATGTTCTGTCTGAGTTTTCTTGTAATTTGAGTTATCTACATATTCCCAATTTTTGAATCTTATTTACTTTGTGTACTGTCATTTTTTTGAAACTGCACTTCACCTGTATAGAATCAGACTTTTCCAAGCTCAAAATTTGTCGCTGATAATTAAACTCGATAGTGTGTTAAGAACATGGGCACTTAGGATACCCAAGAATCCATGGACTTAATTTTCTTTAAATGTTGGGAAGTCTGTCATTAACATACAGCTGGCCTGGGAAAAGCCTAACCCTAACCCTAACCCAATAAAATGTACAAACCTTTGTTAACATTTACCATCATCAACTGGAACAACATTGCTATTACTTTCCAATATTCTTATCAAGAAAGTAGAAATGCTACTAATGCAATATCCAAATATGTCTGGTTGCTAAGCTACTTTTCAACTACATGAAAGCTCAGTATAACACAGAAATAGGCCTGAGGTATTTTCAGCATGAACTTCCAGCTGCCTGTGATCCTCAGAATGAATAAAAATGTTGTTTGTGTGTTTTGCACATACACAAAAGATATTTCGGTTATTCAGGGATGCGTACTCTTAACCATGGCTCTCACGTTTTAGGATTTAATTGCAACAAACATTTTTCAACACCTACTAATCCTCCTCAATCTCCTCCTGTTTTTCCAGGTAAGTTTGAGGAGAAGGAGGACCGGGTTCCCAAACTGGAGCAGCTCAATTCGCTGGGCTTCATGTGCAGCCTCAACCTGGTTCTCAACAAGAGGGATCTGATCAAGATGGAGCTTCTCCTGCTGGAGACCTTTGGCTGGAACCTGTGCATGCCCACGCCGGCTCACTTTATTGACTACTACCTCCATGCCTCAGTGCAGGAGGGTGACCTGTACAATGGCTGGCCCCTCTCCTCCCTCTCCAAGACCAAGGCTTTCATGGACAAGTATACCCACTACTTCCTGGAAGTCTCACTGCAAGGTAGGTTCAAGAATGGTGATCAGAGTATTGTGAGTCCCATTGCTGTTGAACATGAAAATATAGTTTGCACATCTAATTCATAAAGGAACGCTTGTTCTTCTGTGCACCTTGTAGACCATGCCTTTCTGAGTTTCCGGCCATCTCAGGTTGCTGCTGCGTGTGTGGCAGCATCTCGTATTTGCCTCCAGATCTCCCCCAGCTGGACAACTGCTCTGCATCTGCTAACAGGCTACACCTGGGACCACCTCACCCAGTGCATTGAACTCATGCTGCTGTAAGGAGGACATGCACTATGGCACCAACCACCCCTTCTCCCCTCACCCTATCTCTCTCTCACACACACACACACACACACACACACACACACACACATACACATACAAAGGTAGAGAAAAGTATATCAAGGCAGGCAGGCAGACAGACAATCCTCTCAGGTTGTAGGCACTCTCTCAAGTGCATATCAGAAAGGTAGATGAAAGTCATGCCACTGCCCGTCCGTGTTTTAGTTGCCATGGTTTTAGATGAGAGGAGGCCACTCGTTTTGACCACTACAGGGTTATTCTAATTCTTGACAGTGTATCATCCGACACAGCCTCTCCATCTGGTAATCCTAGCTGATGGATTTAGTGTGGGGTAATTTGACAGCTGTAATTTAGTGGCACAATTTGTGGTGAGCACGCAGCTTTATATACAATATGTATGAATGTTTATTTGTGTGAGCATGATTGTTTGCACATGTTCTTATGAATTGTGTGGGAGTTGAAGAGGCTGGTGCAGAACCATCTGCACTCCTTGTTAATGCATTTATCTGAACAGCCATATTTTCTGAATGCGTTTCCCTCAAGTGCACACAAACACTTTGCTCTTTCCTTGTACTGCCATGGCTCTTTCAGCTTTGATTCGCCACTGAATTACCTGCACCTGTATTATTTTTTTCATGTTTGTCCATGTAATGATGATGGGATCACTCGTCTGTTTGCCCTTTCCACAGTGCTCATGACAACGATGTGAAGGAGGCCAACAAAACCAAATCCACACCTCCCCACCGGACCTCCTCTCTGCAGTCTCAGCCCCAGACCTCTCACCTCTCTCCGGTCTCAGCCATCCAGACACCAGCGTCCTCCTCTTCCACCTCCACCCCCCAGCAGTTGCTGTTTCAGCCTGATGCCTTCCAACATCTGTCTCAGCATTCCCCCTCCCTGTCCCAGCTGCAGGTGTTAGCCGACTCCCAGGCTTTGGGCCCTGTGGTGAACATGTCTCAGGACTTCCTTCAGAGCCACAGAATGGGCCTACTGACTGGGGCTCCCTCCATGACTCCAAGTGGGGCCTTCCCTTCCTACCCAGGCCTGACCTCTGGACTCCAGCCTGGGGCCCGAGCGCTGCCACTCCAGGGCCCTATCTCTGTGCAGATGGCCCTCACCGGAGAGCCCCGCCACTGCCTGAGTATGGCCTACAGCGGGGGCTACCTGGGGGCCCACCACACTTTCACAGCCGGCTGTTTCGACAGGTGACGCCAGGAGACGGAGAGGGAACACAATTCCCAGCGGGAGTGCACTGCAATGCTTCCGTCCCAACTTCCTCCCCCCTTACAGCCACTCACAGACCTCCTGTCTCTCTCCGTCAGCACTGTGCCACCTTCAGCTTGCCCAGCTCCCCCGTCCCTCTCACAGAAACGCCTCAAGCGTAAGCAGAGGTCCAAAGGCAACATAGACCCAGTGGAGGTCATCACATTGACGTGACAAATACACCACTGACTGATATGAAATAGCTGGGCATAGCAAAATTGTTCTTGCCATATTGTTAACTGGTTTATATATATCTGTGTTATGATACTGTCATCACTGTGAATGAGATGAAAGCAGCACAGTGTGATCTAACACCCACCTCATCCTGTGCCTGTGCCTCAGTTGTGTGATAGCTGAGCCAATCTGAGGAGAACACAAAACATCTCTGTGATAAGGATAGCTTGCTGCTTGACATCTTTTAATTCTAATCCAAAAATTATGAACACATTTCAGAGAGGAAAAGTGGACCAGTGAATGCTTGTTTCTCGAGTCACCATTCGAGATAAGTAGAATCTCAAATAGTGGCTTGTCGCTGACTTGGCAGTGAGCAAACGGGCTGTGTCACTGAAATGTTGGTGAATAAGAATTTTTGCCACCGGCAAGCATGGATCTAATGCCTGAAGTCTCTCTCAAAGCCACAGGGCCCCTCTGGGAATTCCTTCACCACATAAGCTCTCAGAGGGGGGCAAAGAATTCATTGTTCAGTGCACAGCAGGTAAAATCTACAGTTCTGGCATACCTGCCGTGTTTTGCTTCTTTCCTCCTCTCTCTTTCTTCCTCTTCATCTATCCTCTCCCATCTCCAAAGTCTAGCCTTGTAGTGGAGACCTCACATTTGTGATGTGTGGCGACCTCCAGCCGCAGGCCTTGTCATACTAAAGCTTAAAATTTCAGCGTTTCCAGCACCACTCAAAGAATTAAAAAAAAAAAAAATATGAACTGATGTGACCGGTTGTGATTGGACCCCTGTGGTCCAGGAGACTTGGACATTGGTTGTGTATTGTACATATGAATTGCTGCTGCCTTCTTATGAACTGTTGGTTCTGTGTCTGTGTTAATGACTGATGTTTACATGAACCACAAAGTATCAGGGACTTGAACAAGATTACTTGAATATGATGCCATTGAAACATGCCATAGCTTTTATTTATGACGACACACTTTTTCTTGTCCTTGATTTTTGTACTTCTTTTTGGTTGATGTAGTGTAGCTTTTTTTTTTTTTTTTTTAAATACCAACGTAGAAACACACCATGAAATAAGAAATGATAGATTTCGTGGTACCTTTTCACAGAAACTGTCTGCTCAGGGTTCAAGGCTGAAACCAACAGCCTTCCCATTATTCTGTCCTATTGGGG
Organism: Myripristis murdjan; assembly: GCF_902150065.1. NCBI lineage: Eukaryota > Metazoa > Chordata > Actinopteri > Holocentriformes > Holocentridae > Myripristis > Myripristis murdjan. The sequence goes on from NC_043989.1 coordinate 19,862,631, forward strand.
TATGCTTTAAATTGATGCTAAAATGGCATCCATGGGGTCTGGCAAGTTCCCCTTCTTCACCACTGGACCATACTACTCTGCTTAGAAGTCAGCAGCTGACTCCTGAGTAAGCCTTTAGCTTAAAAAAAAAGAAGAAAAAAAATGAACAGTATATATATCTGGTGGAACAACCTTGTGGTGAAACACACACACATCTGCAGCTAGTCTTCAGTAATTGCTTCCCAGATTTCTAAAGCTGGCAATTCCCAATTTTCCACTTCCTGTTAAAGTATAAACACATCCAGATTCCCGGTGCCGGTCACAAGGGTTGACCACTGGTTACCATGGTGATGCCTAAAATGACCATGGACCCTGACATATAGGATGTTGGTTATTCATGGCTGAATTGAAACCAATGGCAGCTCAATGCTGTGCAGTGTTGTGAGCTTCTTTTGGACTAAACCGAATAAGTAATGATATAAAGGTTTTGCCGATTACATGGTGCCTCTTCTCACCCAAACTGTGATCTTCTGGCTTTACACTTCAAACAGATGGGGCTGCTGTGGACATCCTACCACGCCAGTGCCTTGTCCTCAGCAGCTGCCAGGCTGGAGCTGTGCTGTGAATCATAAATTCATGGTCAGAGACTTACATTTCCCTGTTAACACTGTATGAAGCCTGCTGTAAACCCTAAATGTAACACTCTGACTAAAACGGCCTCTTTGCATACTCACCCATGAATCACCAAATTTGTTCCAGCCAGACCTCTGTATGCTTTCCTACCACTGTAAAGGACACGTTCGTATACTATACATTTATATGACCTATGACACTATGCCTTTGTTTTTCTCTCTTTGTTTGTACAGTTTTGTTATATTTTTTACATTCCCTTTGTTTCAGTGTATTTTAGTTTAAAGTTGTTGTTTTTTTCTTTTTCATCTCTCATGATCAATGCCGCTGGTGTGAACTAGTTTTTTTTTTTTTTTTTTTTTTAAAGAGTACAACTTGCTCTTCCCTCACTACTCATAAGAGCAACTTCTCACTGAGGTCTCAAAGGTGCAATATGTTGTTGTCTGTTTATAGATTTTCCACAGCCATCACTGTCTCGTGTACACCACTGGTTCATCTTTTGTAATTTATTTTTTTTGAAAATTGTGTGATTTGACTTGCTGTAGGTTGATTTCTGCCAGAGGGCAGTGGGCTCTGAACACAGTAAATATGTTGCATATTGCAGCCACCTACTTTGAGGGATATACTGAATACATTGGTCTTTAGCTAGAGTTATACTGTGCATTTTTCCCCTCCTGCGAAAGGTGCTGAAGTCACTCACACCAAACAAGTAACATTTGTCTGATGTGATGGTAATGAAATGACACCACAAACTTCCCACTTTATATTTTTATATTATTTTGTAACAGTGTAGGATTTGTTTTATGTGACACTGAATGATAAAAGGAATTCTTTTATCAAACGTGCCATGGAAAATAAACAACGCAAGTGAACTGAATTTTCTCGGGTTTTGGGTGTGTTCTTCTTGTAAGGAGGCATGAATGAAATGCGTGCAGCTCTTGGGAAATGATGGGTTCCACCGCGCCGCTCCAAGTCATCCTGAAGCCGCTGCAGCAGCTCCAGACATGAGTCCAGCAGGATTTCCGCAGGTTCCTCCAGCTGCTGCCACACTGTCAGTGCAAAAACAGATCAGGCCATTCATCAAAACAGGCTAGACACTTTTGAGTTCATATGCAAGACAAATCACTGGATCTCCCATTTTGACATTCATACCCAAGGGCGAAGTAATAAATGCACAAGTGGCAGTAATTTTCAGACTGTAGACAAAGTTATTATTCAACATTTGAGAAAGAATTAAGTTCAGCCTCTCTTCTGCCCTCTCACTCCGCCTCCATAGTTCACTCAGAGCTTTCTATGTTCTGTGACATTTTGATATATAGAAATCTATTCATTGCTTGCTCTCGCTGACTTCTCTCTCTCTGTTACACACACACACACACACACACACACACACACACACACATGACAATATGCTTTTATATGATTCTTGCAAGCTGACCATAAACACAGCACAGTGGACTTTCACAGGACCTTGTCCCTTAGCGCTATTCTCTACAACAGTACTGTTTTTGACTTTTCGGATCGTATTTCCATGTGCAAATGTCTTAGAAAATCGTCCAAGAGATCTTTAATTAGCGAAAAGATAATGTTGCTCCACATTGCCCTGATCTAAAAGTAATTAACTTTCCATAACAGTTAAGGTGCAAACAGGGTTTTGCCAGTGCACTTTCTTGCACAATTTGTTTGAGAGGGTTCTTGTGTGTAGTGTGTTTTGTGGGTGTTTCACAAGCTTAAGGGTAAAAAAAAAAAAAAAAAAAAAGTATGTTAATGTTGGGATTGGGTTTAGTCCAGGTGTTTAGAAGTGAAGGAGCTTTGGTGTGACACTGTCCATCTGTGATGGGGGAGTTGGAGAAAAGGCAGCGGTGCAGAGCTGGGGGCCGTCACTTTGGTAATGGATCATCCTCACATTCCCCCTGCAGCCTTTGTTTGTGGAGCCAAAGAAGCAGAGTGCTGGCTTCCTTTTAATTTGTCCGTGAGGAAGAAATGCAAAAGAGGTGGGGGGTGATTGGTATGCATGGAGAGCCCTTCACCTTAATATTATCCTTCTATGGCAGCTGCCAGTGTGGGTCTAGGCATGCTTTAAATCTAGAAGTGGCTCCTCATCAGTGTAATCTAGGGAAAGTGGCACTTGGAGATCACAGAGTAGAAAACAACAGCTGGACAGATTTTGCGAAGGATTGTTCTGTCATTGCGAGCAGCAAGTGCTCTGCCGGAGATTGTTCCTTCATGTATACTTGATTATTTTGTATAGATCATTGTCATATGTCAACATGCTCCTTGGATAAACTGCTCCCCTGTAAAATCTGAATCAAGGACTGGTTCAAGCAAGACATAATGACTCAGAGGGGAAACTATTTTGATTTCCACTGCACTAAAATATGAAGATTACTCACCACCAGGATCTGATTAATGTCTTTAGCTCGCAATCTGTTTCTTATATGCACTTATATTAAAATCTCTTACCAGATAACCCCTGTAGATGAGCTAATGGCAATTACATCAGTCAGATTAATCTTCTTTGTATCCTCATGCTGGACTTGAGTTATCACAAGGCTGGAATGAACAAAAATGACACAGAGTGAATATTTGTCTTAAGTTCTTTCTGATTAATCACAGTGCGGGAAACTGTACTTTCTGCTGCCCTGAGGAGTTTAACATATGCAGTCTTTGTCCTCACCCAACACGTAACACAAACTAAACAGCGCCTCTCTGTGGAGAAATGACGCCATTGTTCCACTTTTCGAGAGGAGTTCTTATTCTTGGCACTCAGTGAATATTAACCTCGCCTGAAAAATATTGACATCCTCACAACATAATTCTACTTGAACCACTTTTGTTATTCTAATATGAATTGATAATAATAATTACTACAACTACAACTAATAATGATAATAATAATTTCATATCAGAATTACAAAAGTGACTAAGGCATAATTATGTTATGAGGGCTGTCACATGTTTAAATATTTTGATAATAATGATAATAATTTAATTTGTTTCTTGGTGACAGAGTCTATGTGTTTTCCAGAGCTATCTGAGGCCATCTAAATCTACTACAGCCCTGACACAGGAATATGAGACAAGTCATTATTTTTAAATTCATGACATGCAATAAAATGAAAATAAATAGTGAAGCGCTTTCTTGCCAAATGTCCTCTGGATGTTTCTTTTCAAAGGGATGAACTTTTTCCACAGTGAAATATGCTGTAGACGCACATGACCATGGGTTGCATAGGCAAGCGCCCTCTAGTGGCCTACTGAGGCATGAGGCAGTAGGAAGGGGCATTTTTTTTTTTTTTTTTTTTTTACATTTTTTATAGTTTACACTTGTGTACAGTGGAAGCCTTGTCAATAAGTGGCAGGTTTAAATTCCAGGTGAACTACCAATATGATTGGAGAGGTAAATGTTTATCTGACCGTGTCTGCCTGCTCATACTTCCCAGCAGACGCTCTGCTGAGGGTGAACTCTGGCTCATGCCTTCCTGCTTACATTCCTGGTCCAAGTGAAGTCACCTCCACCCTGAAGCACTTCTCTAGACACACAGGAGATACTTGTACATTGTTGATGAAGCTGAGGAGAGGTGGCTTTATTTTACTGGATATATCTGAGGATCTTTCTGTCTGCCAGATTGGATTTGTTGGATTGATTGATTGCACAATTCAGCATATGCCCACTGCTGTGTTGATTCTAAATTTTATGAGTAAATTATGCATTTCACAAATAACACATCAAATATCACCCAAACTTCCCAAGTGTATTCCATACTGAACATAAATCCATTTTTATGTAAACATATACTGACACATGAAATGGTGGAAATATGTAAGATTTTAAGTGTAATACTAAAGTGGGATTTCCTCAATTTGAAAAAAACAAAAAAAGACTCCTTGTATGGCATAAAAAACAATTAATGAGTTTATTTAAGTAATGATCGTAAGGCAAATTATGGAGAATGTATATCATTTTTGCAGTCCCTTTCAAAAAAAAAAAAAAAAAAAAAAAAAAAAAAATGCACCTGGACATAATATGATCTCTGAAAGACTGAAATGAGGACTGAGATATGATCAATGGTGTGACTCTGCTCTCTTTGGATCTGCAATATTTTATGCATCAGGTTGTTGCTGGGCATTGTGCCATCTAGTGGCATAACTCTGGTGTGATAATTCACCACAAGCAGCATACTGATCAATTTCAGAGGCCCTTTTTGCTGTCCAAACTCAGACGCATGCGCAGGTGAGCAGGGAGGGTCACTGAACACAGATTTTGGTGTCATGTGAGGATTTGATTGATCCGAAAAGAGCAAAAGCTCTCATTCAGGGCCTTTTTGGCAAACTGGACATTTGTTGCTTTTTGTTACTTTGTTGCTTTTTTCAGTTTCAGGCTCATGTTCATTCATTTTTCTGGCTGCCACATTCGAGTGAGACAGTTGGTCAGGCCTTCTGCAAGATACTTACCATGTCCGGTGTCATGTCCACTTACAGTGACAGAAACTCAGTTAAACTCAGTTTTAGAGGAAACTCGGCCTAACACGTTTACTGTCAGGATGGAGAGTGAGGTGGGAAATCTGCACGGCCTGAAATTTCACTTCATAACTTTGTTCACTTTGTTGAGCTGAGATGCTATAGATACAAATTATAAAAATGTCAGATGCAGCTAAAAGTATATGTAGCATAATGCAGCATAATGTAGCATATTTTCTGTGCCTTAACTTATATATTTTTTGTATTTAACGTCTTAACTTTTTACTTTTTACTTAATAACCTGTAAAAGAGGTTATTAGCCATAATCCATGTCAGACAGTTTTGTGCACCGTAACCCATCATGACAAAGAGAAAGATAACTAAAACGCTTAAAAGGTGGAGAGCTGCTAGTGTCTTAGCAAAGGAAATCTAATTTTCATTACAATATGATGTCTGAGAACAATTTAGATGTTTATGCAGTTCAAAACTACTGGCTTTGTGTCCGTGTTGCTGTCCACTCCAAATGAGAAAATAGAAATGACAAGGTACAAATATGTCTTTACATTCGCCAAGAAAGAAATCTTTGTCTTGACCTAGACTGTCAGTGTTTTGTTGAGCGCCACCGCAACAACCGGTGAGTTCTGAGAGAGCTGTCCATTTGTCAAGGGTCTGCCACTGTGAACAACAGGAGACGCGTTTGTGATATGTCATGCAACATTACCTTCAGTTTGACTGGGGGGAAAAAATGAATAAAAGAAAGAAATTTACATCACACAACCTGACAATATGCATTTACTACACCACTGCACACTGCAAATAGGTCATATTTGTGTGCTTCAACATTTTTATTGGAGCAAAATTGAACATTTGTAGAGCTGAGGGCTTCACGGGTCTAGAATTACAGTACACAGTTATTTCCACACGTCTGGACGCTAAAACTAACTAACTAACAACAAGAAAGTTCTCTGGAGGCCAGAAATGTCTTGCTCCACAGATCAGATGGTTTGGTCTTTCCTCTTCCTCTGCCATTGTGTTAATGAGGAGATGATTGGAGCAACAATTTCCAGGAGGTGGTTTTATTCCCTTAATGCATCACACAGTTTCCTTGAGCTAGCTCTCTGTACCAGTGTTGAGATAGTGAATACTCTGTTGGGGCATGTTGAGTTTCGCAACATTAGATCCTCTTGTTAACTCTTTTGAACACCACTCCCTTCTCCCCTGGAGTTATGCAATTCTGGAGTTCATGTTAGGGAAGAGAAATGCAAAATCGGATTAGAATGAAAGTTTGAAACATAATGCTGTGCAAGTAAACACGTCATATAATATATTTTACAATAATAAGCCTTATTTGTACAGGACCTTTCATACTTTATTTGCAGCTCAAAGTGCTGGACAGAAGGGAGCATTAAAAGAAATAAAAGCTGCAATGGATTTGAAATGAAGAAACACAACAGGGTTTGTGATGCTAGAGTTTAGCTGTTGTGCATTGTGTTGACATGCCTTACCATTACTAGTTTATCTTCACTGATCTCTGCTGTGAAGAGATACTGAGGAAACTGTATTGAAATCTTGTCATCTTTCATGGTGACGGGGGCCTGGGTCACAGGAGCGAAAGGTCACAGATGAAGATGAGCAATGTGCTTGGTTAAAAATAACCTGTTTGAGCCGTGGCAAATGGTCATTTTGTTGTAAAAGCGACAGATTCTATGCTCCCCTGCTTTTAACTCACCTTGAATTTGGAGCCGATCATTGTTTCCAGCTCACATTCCTGGCCAACGGTGAACTTGTTGGACCAGGTCCAGTTGGGAATGCTCTGTGTCCAGACAAAGTCATTTCCATTCTGCACCACCTCTGTTACCACTTTGTGGTCTGTCTTGGCACTCAGAAGCCCTGTGACAGATCAAACAAGTTAACGTCCAAGCAGGAGAGCTTAGGTACATGAATATGACTCCATCAAATATCCATTTTATGTTGTACAGAATGCATCAAGATCCTTTGCCACTACCGACTGCTTCCAGAAACTCCACGTAGTTTTCTTGACTCTCCAGCTCATATTTCCCTGTGAAGGCCATGTTGCTCAAATGCTGAAGTGAGCAGGTATGAAAGGAGTGTATGAGACAAACGAGAGGAGAGGAGTGGCCTGCAACAGATCCACTTCTGTCTTTCCATTCTCATTGAGTCACTGCCAAACCCGCCTTTTCCCTGTCACACATATTTCACAGTCATATGTCAGCCCCATTGAAAGATGACAGGACGCATGAGAAAGATGTCAGCTGTGTTTTTCCAAGACATGCCACATTGTGTCAGGCTAAAATAGTGGAGACTGACAAAATACCTAAGTCTAGAAGGATGGATTTTCTTCTAACCCGTCAGATAAATGGAGGAAGCACAGATTTTATGAGATGTGAATGACGTTTGGGTTGCAAGCCTGTGCAAGTTATGCTAATAGTAAGCTGCTCAGCTCATAAATTCACTTTTAATCTACAAAGCTGTGTACATGTTATGACAAAATCATTTGAACAGATAAGCAGCACAAGATGCCATGTAGATCTTTCTTTTTTCATCACTATCCAGCATTTCCAGTTAATGATTTTACCACACAACCTAAAGCTGGAGACATCAAAAACTGAGAATCAGCTTGAACGAAATGACTGCGGGAGGGTTCATTTCTTTATTTTCTTTTATATTGCAGACTTTTCTTGGAAATTATGATTGGCTGTGAGTTTCAGATCCTCTTGCTGGTTCCTGTAGGGGCGACCTCCTTTGTTTCCAGTGGAAGTCGAGTGTTGGCATAAATAGTTGGGGAAGAGGAAGGAGCAAACAAAGATCAGAGTGCCACAGACAGTCTTGTTTGGTGATATAGGGAACATGGACTTATAGCAGCTTTCAGAACAATTGAGAAGATTGTCTCTTTTGACAAAATCTGCACACACAAATACTGACTCACCTTTATATCCTTCATGTCTCCACTGATCTCTTCTTCGTCTTTATTCCTGTTTTATTTCTTCATCTGAGGAGGAGTTGGTTTGCACTAAAGTAGTCCATATAACAATCTTAAATTGCTTTGAAGGGTGCAAAGGGCCCAAAATAGATTTTTTTTTCAACAGCCTGGGTGAGGCGATTTTAAGTGCAATCCCACCAAGTAATTTACAGTGACACTGCAAGCTTTTTAAACCAGTGCTGCAAAATTTGTTTTTCTAAATCAAAGGCATCACCCTGCACTGAGCAGCAGAAATTACATTACCTGACCTAATAATCTCTCCTAATCTGCCTGTAAAATAACTGTCAATTCATTTGAATTCATTTATCACTACTTCCGTGCTATTGAGCATGGCAGTGTTTAGCTGTGAAGCACCACTTTGAGTATCAAGCACCACTGTAAACAGTAACAAGTGGAAGGGGAGTAGAGGATGATCGTGTGTCTGAGAAAAAAAAATGATTTCAAGTGAATTAAGATGAAGTACTTCTCAAAATACCTGCAAGAAATCTATTCTAAAAAACAAAGCAAAGCTGCATAGAGACATACAGTAGGTGGTTGTTTATGTTGAGAATCTTGTGCTCTTATCCAAATACCAAATAGCTACCATCTTGTCCCAAGAACCCCCCTTCACCCCTAAACCTCCAGCCCTCTGAAGCTTTCTGCTCCGCCGGTTTCTGCACCACAGAGTGGAGGGAACAGTTTGTCTCTCCAAGCTTTATTTAGCCAGAAAACAAATAGTTGCCTACTCACTCCGGTGAAGTGCATGGCGAGCAACAGTTTCCATGACAACCAAATGTGCATTCTTTGACACCTCAAAGACATCCGAGGCAATATTTGCACATTTTAATTAATTACTTTATTTAGTTAAATAATGAGCCAAATGAATCCTTTCATCCATTTTTAGGCATGAAACATTCGCGGAAACTATGAGCAGAGGAAAACTTTGCTTTTCAACTCGGTTATGCAACCACGCAAAAAGATTTTCGCATTGTGTAACACTGCTCTTGGGATGTTTTAAAAATATAAAGTTATACAAGGTGATCATCTCGACACGGTCTCCACGGTAACAGCGGTGTGAAGACTCTAACCATGCTCTTAGCTTTCTACCCAAACCCCCACAGTCCAAGATGGCTACAAACGCATGGCGGTAGCTCTTCTTGAATGAGGCGTAGAGGAACGGGTTCAGAGACGAGTTAGCACAGCCAAGCCACATGAAGGCCTCCAGGACCACAGGGCTGTTGCTGTAGCCCCACAGAGGGTGGGCCACATTCACACTGAGGAAAGGGAGCCAGCAGAAGAGGAAGACCCCCATTATCAGGCCTAATGTCTTGGCGGTCTTCCTTTCCTTCTTCAGAGAGCAGCTTTCCACGCAGGCCTGTGCTTGTCTGCGGAGGTCAGCCCTCATCGGGCTGTGGCTCATCTGAAGCTGCCCAGCCTGGTGCTCCATGGCGTGGATCCATCTCGCCTGCCTCTGGGCTGCCAAGAAGATTTTCCCATAGGCAAATAGCATGAAGCCAACTGGGATGAAGAAGCAGAGTGTGGAGGAGGCCAGGGCGTAGGGGACGTGGAAGGCAGCCAGGCAGGTCTGGTTCTCCTGCTGTATGGGGCTGTAGAGCTCAGCAGGAGGTGACTGGGAGTCCATGCCGAAGGAGACGCAAAGAGAGGAGATGAGCAGAGGCAGGATCCAGCAGAGGAGCAGCAGTATGGCCACCCGCCTGGGAGACATTTGGACGGGGTAGCACAGAGGGTTGCACACTGCTATGTTTCTGTCCAGTGCGACACAGCTGAGATTAAAGATGGAGGACGTACACAGGCTGACATCCAGCACAAAGTGGGCTTGGCAGAAGGGACGGCCAAAGTGCCAAGGGTCAACGGAACGCACCAGACTGAAAGGCATCACAAGTACAGCAACCAGGAAGTCTGCCATTGCCAGGGAAACCACAAAAGCATTGGTGGACGTCCTTAGCTTCTGGATGCGTACCACAGCGGCCATGATGAAGAGGTTCCCCAAGATGGCGAAGATGGGGATGGGAAGGAGGATGCAGAGTATGCAAACTTTAGCGGCAGTGCTTTGGAGGAGGAGAGCGGAAGTGCTGCTGTCAGTGGCCATGCTGTGGTTGTCTGAGGTGTTGGTTTCAGGGACGCAGATCATGATGGGACACAATCAAGCCATCAAAGAGAGAAACAAAGAGATCTAATCAGTGGCTCAAACCTTTTTTGCAAGCTTGTCTCCTACTATGGTCAACAACTCTGTCTGCTCCTTCACCATGAAAACCAGAGTCTCCCTTCTGTTTGTCATCTCACTGTCCGTGTATAGGCTGTATGTTTATATGTGCATGCACTTGTCTCCTAATGGCCCATGTCAAAGGAGAGCTCATCATACGTGAATTATTAACTGGGATGTGCAAGCCCTTCAGGTAAGCAGATAGGTGGATATAAACTCCCTTATGGCTGAGCTCAGATCAAATGTCCTTGTCTATATAAGCAATAAACCTTCCCATTTATCTGTGTTCAGTGGAAATGGCCCTTTTTACTTCGGGCCTAATGTTTGCTTTTTACCTCAGGCCCACTGTTCATCTCAGGAAGCATTACCCCATCGCGCAGATTAACGTCTGGTCTTTTATGGTGAGAGTGACGGTTTCATCTTCGAAAAACGGTGAAAGGATGAGGGAAGCAGACTGAGATCATCTTCTGATTAGTGTAATGTCAGTCACTTTTGTAGGCCACACTTTAACAATTACCCAGTCACAAATCCCTTTCACATCCAGGGAGGGAGGTCGCGCTGAGATGCAGAGCTTCTCTTTCAAATATAGGGCACAATTTGAGTAACTTTCTGTGTTTATTTATTTATCAACCAGGCATCTCATATTAATAAGGTGGCTTTATCTTCACATTTTCTAAAATTTCAAGCATACAAACAAGATGATTACTTGTGCACACACAGCAGATAAACCAGGTTACACTTTATTTCCACAACATACCATAAAGATACCAAGTGACAGCAACATAAACGTGATCATTTATTTGTCACACATTTTACATAAATCAGTTCCTTTGTCTTTTTTACAAGGCCAAAAGGCAAAAATGGATTTAATTACCAGCGCAAACTGAAAGGGATGAAGGAAAGGCTGTGATGGATGCAGTTTTTCTGACATATAGTGTCATTTCTTTCCCTTTTTATTTGTTTTATATTTATCAAAATGCATGCATCGGTCTCTTTCCAATCCATGGGTGTTGTGTCACAGTCATATTTGATACGCTCTTGAATCCCACTTTAATATTCATTTCACTGTCCATTGAAACAAACATTCACCTCTGTTGACCACACATACAGCAACACAGGTCAAAATACTTGTGATAAAGCAGCATAATCTTAGTTATCTTCAGCTTATACCGACCACTAATGACAATGACAGTCCACTGACTGATGAATGATCATGTGACCACGTACAGTGAATGGAGCAGAATTGTGTGCAATCATCATCTCTCTGGTACAGGATAGCACTCAGTTTGTGACTGTGCTCCCTTATGAGGAATGAATCAGGAAGTCAAGGCTCAGTATGACCAAGAGGTCACACCTTGTCCTCTGGCATGATCTTGCCAATCCCTTCCCTGTCTCTGTTCTTCCTAAAGGAGAAAGAGAACATGCCACTGCTAGTTTCCTCAGCTGATTTCATTCGCACCGAAGCTGGACTCACCTCCCCTCTCACGCTTCCCAGCTGAAAGTCTGAGGGGCTGCCAGGCAGGAGATTTGGGGAGTTTGAGACTGGGGTAGTGCCCCCCCAGATGTATAAGGTGTCCCCTTCAGGGCAGGTTGGGAGGCCCTGGCTCAGATAGCTGGGGCTGGGGCTGGCCGAGGAAGGCAGGGTGCGCTGGCTGCCATTCAGACAGCTGGAGTTGTTCTCAGCAGAACCTTTGCGCGAGTGTCCAGAGCATCCGGAGGAGCTGAAGTTGGAGGAGCGGTAGTTGTACGCCCGCCACCCGGGCCTTTTCCGGCGATGGCACTGACACCGGAGGATACGGATGAAGGCAAGCTTGAATTCGCGGCTGTAGCAGGGGTAGATGATGGGGTTCAGGCAGCTGTTGAAGTAGCCCAGCCAGAAGATCACTTTGAAGAGTAGGTCAGGTGGGCGCAGGTTCACATTGAAAGACCCTGAAGAGAGACACAAGTGCAAAAGAAGATGGAAATATTCATACTGTGCAAAAGCATTAAAGACTACTCTATTGTCCCTGAAGTCTGACCCCTCTTGGTGAAAAGCAGGGTGCCCGTTCACTTGTTGTGACATCACCTGCCACCAGAGAACAGGCAATGAACTTTTCAAAAAGAGATACACAATAAACTCGCCAGAGACTCTCCTACACACTTCACATTAATAAAATAAAATAAAATCACTCAACACACACTTTTTTTTTTTTTAAAGCTATGTCTGATTTTTGTTCTAAATATGATCTTTATTGACCTATCTATGCCTACATTTGTTATTGG